>NC_143576.1:109992899-110292899 GCF_048544385.1 Mastigoproctus giganteus | reverse complement strand
TTCATTTCTAATTTCTTGGATGTTATTTTCTTCTTCTAGTACAACTTCTGGCCATATTTTGCGCCAAACTCCATTTAAGCATTTCTTAGTGACTTCTTTCCAAGAACTATCAATGTTTTCAATTGCGTTTTTAATGGTGTAGTTTTTCCAAAAAGTTTTAACTGTCATTTCCTCTTTATCCTCTAGTTCAGTTAAATTGCTTAATGTTCGACGCAGATAATAAGCTTTAAATGATGCTATTACTCCCTGATCCAATGGCTGAATCAGGGAAGTTGTGTTTGCTGGAAGAAACACAACTTTGACAGGAATGCATGTGTCCAACGTGTGAAGATCAGTAGGATGTCCCGGAGCATTGTCTAACAACAAAAGAGCTTTTTCTTCAAAGTTGTTTTTTTGACAATACCGTTTTACTTCAGGACAAAAGTGGTTAACAAACCAATCAGTAAATAACTCTTGGTAACCCAAGCTTTTCTATTTGCTTTCCATATTACAGGTAAATTCATTTTTATGTTACCTTTTAACGCCCTCGGATTTTCTGAATGGTAAACTAATAACAATTTTAATTTATAATCGCCAGAGGCATTTGATCCAAAGAGTAACGTTAAACGGTCTTTGGCTGCTTTGAACCCAGCAGCTGATTTTTCCTCAATAGAAATGAAGCTTTTTGTTGGTAGCCGTTTCCAGAACAAACCGTTTTCGTCAACACTGAACACCGAATTTGGTGTAAAATTTTCACGTTCAATTATTTCCTTTAGTTTTTCTGGAAACTTATTTGCAGCTTCTCCTGTTAATTTTACACTATGAATCCTGGCCCGTTTTTTAAATTTCTCGAACCAACCACGAGAAGCCCCAAAGGTTTCCGTAATTTCTTCAGTTTGTTTAGATTTTAGGTGATTAAACTGGAATTTTTTTTTTTATGTTAAATGGGGCTTGAATTTGCCGACTTCGTTATATCGAAGCTTCGTTATCAGAGGTAACGTTAACCGAGGTATGCCTGTACTGCCAAATTACAGCATACAGGATGTATATCTTAATAACCTTGTTGATAATCAGTAAGACCCTTCATTTTAATAGGAAACTTGAATGTCCACCACCTGCTGTGTGGGGTAATGAAATATTTACAGAAGAGGCAGGATAATTGAAAAGCCATCAAACAATCAAATCTTTCTTGGTGGCGGGTCGCATGGTCACTCAGCGATGTTCACTTTCCTAGTGCCACTGACATTATGTTAGACCATACAATAAGTTCTCCAGTTTTATTTTACATGGAAAGAAATGGATAACCCTTTAAACAGCATTCATTTCCTAATAATCATCACCATAATATAAAAAAACCCAGTTCACCTTTCAGAAACCCAAAATGGAAATTCAAAAGAGCAAATTGGAAAAGGAGCAGGTGTTTTGTAAGTTTTTGAATGTTATGTTGACATATTTTGTCTAAATGATATATTTCAGCTTCTTATTAAAAATAAGATAACTGTTTTATTAAATAATCATTTATTTTACTAGGTTATTTTAATTAAGTTTTTTTTTTAATATAAGATTAGTGGAGTGATATTTTTTGTATGCTTTCTAATGTGGGTTTATGTGCAAGTATTCTATATTTCAACTATGTTATAATAGTATGGGTGATCTTTATCTAAAACCCTACCATTTCGGGCCAGAAAACCAGAAAATTGAGGATTTGGTGTCAGACAATGTTAACTACAAAATCATTTAGTAGTAAACGTTTTTGTAATTAACCAAGGAAAAAGTCATTTGACATTTTCTTGGTTTACCGGAAATGTGCTTGTAACTCAAGCTAACTTGTAAACTACTAGAGAAATACATTTCTATGACATGTGACATGATATGCATTGTTATTTGAATAAAGTTAAACTAACGTTTTCTCAAAACAAGAATGCAATTTTGTAGTTAATGTTGTCTGCCACTAAGCTCTTGAAATATATAAATAGGAATGGGGACAATTATCATCTCCTCACTGAGCAGTAATCATTTTTTATAGCTTCATTTGTTTTCTCTTTTGCATATGTGGATAGACAACAGGTCTATCTATATGTGCAGGCATCAGAATGTTTTGCTGATCAGTATACTACCATAGAGAATCCGCCCATATCTCAGGCTATCACTGCTCACCTGGCTCTACTAGCCTCAAAAGGTCCACTAAGTTTCCATCAAGCAAGAGTAACCCTGCTAACTTGTACCCACCACCACCTGACAAATTCATGAGTAGCCACCAGGAGAAGAAAAAGAGCTGCCCAGTGAGAAAAGGCATCACCACTCTGCCATCAAGTGTTTTCATTCCCCAGTTCCTATAAAGGACAGCTTTTGTTTTACTTTTACTTTTATTGCTCTTTGTGGGCTTAAATATAACAGTTATATAACAGCTGTTTTAAGTTCAATTTTTTAATTTCAGGAAGCATGCAGAGATGAGCTGAAATGTTAAATACCTTTTAGTATCATTGTTAATAATACACTGAAAAATGTAGTTCAAAATTAGTCTCTTAACAAACAGAAGCAGTCTTCTTCTGCTAACATAACAGCCAGTATCTGTTTTGAGTATAATTTTCCAAAACTAATTTTATTATGATAAGTATCCTTTTATTTACACATTTTGTTCACTCAGTATATCCTTTTATGTCATTTAGTGATATGTATTAGTGTACACTTGTTTCTACATGTAATTAAACTGTATTCACTGTTTCAGTAGAATTAAAATGAAAAAAACATTAGCCTTTAAGAATTCTTCTAGACGTTGATAGGATTTGAATCACACTTCTCTAAATGAGCAGTGGATGGTGAAAGTACTCTGTTATTTTTGAAAATGTTGCACAGGATATTCATAATATCCTAACTTTGTCAAATTTATGATATACTATTCCATACAAGAACAGCTCTCACAGAAATTTCTTTTTCTGTTCAAATACAAATGATCAAAAGATGCAGTAATGCAATGCAACAGTGCCAGTTCATATAGGTATTGGTGCCTGTCTCTATCTTTCAATGAGAACAATATTATGCATACATCATGGTTGATACAAAGCCCTATCTTGAACCCAATTGAACCAATTTATGAAATCTTGGAATATGACACAACTTTAGACTGACCCAAATTTGACACTATCCGCATGTGGACTAAATAAGAATTATGCAGTATTTCACATGATATTTGTCCAAAGTGCTGCTAAGAAGTATATGTTGTGATTACTCCTAAAGGCCTAAACCAACACTATCAGAAAAGGGATTTAGGAGCTGGTAACTGCTTACTCTGAGTATGTATGTATGGTAGTTTAGTGTAGTGTATATAAAATATGTATCAGCTGTACAATTTAAAATGCATCATGTGTTTACAGTATGTATATTTTACTCTAAAATGAATTTTGATACATTTTCAGGCCAGAGCATGGCTTTTAACCATTGGCTTTACATTGTCTTATGGAGCGATGTTTTCAAAAATTTGGAGAGTTCATCGTCTTACTACAAAATCAAAATCTGAGAGCAAGGTTAGTTGTTATTATTTTTATTATAATATTAATATAACTATTACTTTTTAACTTGATTTCTCTGCTATATTAAAGTGACATAAAGCACAAATGAAATGAAAGCCAAATTGATTCTAATTTAACCTTGTACTTAAACAGGATTCATGGGTTAGATCCATTAAGTATACAAATTAAATTTACACTAATATTAATATGAATGTAGTGTTATTGCAGGATATGAGTGTGTCATCATACTTTATTTCTTATATATAAAAAGCATTTGATTATGTATATTATTATATTCTTTAACTGATTATTTTTCACATTCTCTTTTTATGTTTCAACTTTCAGCTTCTTCCTTTCTTATAGTTCTACTTTCCTCTCCTCACTTTTTCTTGGCTGGCATTCTGCACAATGAAAACTTCACTTCAATATTGTGACATTAAAAAACATTTTTGCATACTTTTTATGTATAAAAAGTGTGTGTGTGTGTGTGTGTGTGTGTGTGTGTGTGTGTGTGTGTGTGTGTGTGTGTGTGTGTGTGTGTGTGTGTGTACGTGCATATACACATGCATATATTCACTTCTTTTGCAGAAAGTTGCCAGCTGGAAGCTGTATGTAATGGTTGGAGTTCTGCTCCTTCTAGATTTGATTATCCTTATTTCGTGGCAAATTATAGATCCACTTCAAAGAAAATTAGAATTATTTCCACCAGAAGATCCAGAAGTTTCAGAGGAAGATATTAAACTAGAACCTCAGCTAGAGCATTGTGAGTCAGAATATAATGTCATATGGCTAGGTATGTAAAATTTTTTATGTATATTGTAAAAAATTAATTTGAGGTTTCCAAAAGTTTGCTATATATACTTCATTAAATTGTTTTAATAAGGGGGACAGTGGGCATGGAAAAAAATCGCATGTGTACCTTATATGCACGAAAGTTATTTTATGCATAAACATCTTTGACAACACCTATTATATTTCGTACAGCTACAACCGAAATCATGAACGATGTAATTTATGCTCACACCCACTGCTTACTCTACCGAAACAATGTTTGGAAGAGGTTAGGCCAATAGCCTAATTGTTCATTTGATTATAGCCATTTGTTGAATAGTATGTTTGCAACAATACAAGTATTTGTATTGTTACTATCATGTTGCTCTGTCATGCTTTATCGCAAATTGCACATGCAGCACTATGAGATATGAAAGAAATGACAATGTCCACGCATAATCGCTATTGAAACTATGACTTGGCTCAGGATCTCAATGAGTACAAGCACGAGATGGTAATGCTGCACATTCCATTTCACAATGAGGAAACAGAGATACTGTCAGAGATGAAATATGTCAAGATCTATGACAACAACAAACCAGATCGGACCTTTACGTAAGGGAAAGGGGATAGTATTAAATACACCAGCTGCCGTTGCAGATTAACTCAACAGTTATTTTGCATCGATATTTACAAATGAAAAACCTTTTGTGGCAATGGGAAATTGTGGGAGCGAAGTTGAAAAATATGTAATTAATGATATTGAAATTTTGCAAGATTATTTAATGAAAAAACTTTCGAGCCTACAGGCCAGTAAGGGTCCTGGAGTTTATGGAATATACCCTTAAGATTATAGGGAGGCGGCAAGCGAGTGCATTGAACCATTGAGGCTAATTATGCGAGCATCGCTAGACTCTGGGGAGATTCCCTTGGATTGGAAAAGTGCAAATGTATCTCCCATACATAAGGGTGGCTCTAAAATTGAAGTTGAAAATTATCGACCTTCCAGTCTGACTTCAGTAGTAGGGAAAATCATGGAGGCAATGATCAAGGGTGGAATTCAGGACCATTTGGATCGAATTGAAATTCTCAAGGATACTCAGCATGGTTTTGTGAAGGGAAAATCATGTTTAACAAATCTGGTTCGCTATTTTGAAAGGGTCACTCACGAGCTGGATTTAGGGAATAATTTCGACATTGTTTATTTAGATTTCAGCAAAGCTTTTGACTCAGTCTCACATGAGTGGTTGCTTTATAAGCTGGAACAGGTTGGAATCACTGGGAAAATCCTTAGATAGATAGAAGGATGGCTTCAGGGCAGGAGGCAGAGGGTTGTGATAAATGGCTATTCCTCAGATTGGGTTGATGTAAGAAGTGGGGTTCCCCAAGGATCAGTATTAGGGCCACTGTTGTTTTTAATTTTCATAAACGACATCGATGAAGGGATAGAGGGCGTGATGTCTAAATTTGCAGATGATGTTAAAATTGGTAGAGTAGTTAATGATCACTGTCAAGCTGAGCTTCTTCAGAGAGACCTAGATAGATTTCCGGAATGGTCAGAAAAATGGCAGCTATGCTTTAATCCAACAAAGTGTAAGGTATTACACCTGGGAAACAGTAATCCCAAAATAACTTATTCACTTGGTAGAGTTCAACTAAACCCAGTACTGGAGGAAAGGGACTTGGATGTTACGATACGGTCAGACATGAAATTCTCTGAGCATTGTAAACAGGTTGCAAGGAAGGCCCATGGTGTCCTATTGATGATCTATCGAACTTTTGCAAGTAGAGATAGGGACGTGATAAACCCATTATATAAGGCTTATGTTAGAACACACTTGGAATACTGTGTTAAAGTATGGAGACTGCACCTAAAGAAAGACATCGAGCTTCTTGAAAGGGTGCAAAGATGGGTAACTCGCCTGGTGAGATTGGCAAAAGGGCGTCCTTATGAAGAAAGACTTCGAATATGTGGGTTGCAGAATTCGGAAACTAGACACCTTAGAGGAGATTTGATTGAGGTGTTTAAGGCTCTGAGAGGCATCAGTAAAATGAATGAGGGCGAAATTTTCAAGATTGTAAATGATGCTAGAACTAGGGTACATAAATTCAAGTAACGGGGGGGGGGGGAAATGTTTAGATTGGACTGCAGGAAGTTTTATTTTAGCCAGCGAGTTATAAATTACTGGAATAAGTTGCCTTCGTGGGTGGTAGAAGCCGACAGTTTGGGGAAATTCAAAGGTCATCTGGATAGTACTTTCGGGTAAGGGAAGCGCATAGGATGATAGGTTTAATTTCCTTTTTTTTTATTAATTATTATTATTTATTTATTTTTTGTTTTTATCATTGTTTTGTTCGGATTTTTTTTTTTTTTGGCTGGTGCAGCATAAGCCATAGGCTTTCATGCACCATGCGGCCATTACTAATACTATCAATGAAGAGCTCATACTAGATCATAAATTGTATGAATCGGATTTGGACATTTGCAAAATTATTGAAATATGTAAGATGATGTGTCAAGACAACGACGACGTTAACCCTGATGAAGCATGCGCAATGACCTGTATAGCTTTGTAACATGACTGCGAGAAGACCCCCTTTGAAACTTTTACAATCATCCAAACAGTGAGATGAATAAGGGGTATAAAGCTCGCCATGCTCAGCCGACTCAGTGCAATTGCAAAGAAATGCGAAAACTTGATGACCAACGAGGACTTCTGCAACTTAATGAGAATGGCCAATGACAAGCAAAAGATTCTACTCATACATGAAATTTGGATTCTGTTATCTCCCAATCACGAACTGATTCAGATATTCTTGACCAGCCCAGCTGGTTGAAGAAAAACATTTATGATTCGCCTCTTGATGGAAATATACAACCGCTTCAGTAATACAGACAGGTAGTGTAATGCCTACAGTACAAGCAGTTTATCCAGCAAGTCCTCCCTGGTTCTCCCCAGACCTATATACTACCTATTTATTGACAGGCTATGGCTCCATCCAAGCAAAACTAACCACCTTCAACATCACTGATGATCCACTCTGTCACTGTGGGTCCTAGGAATCCTGGGACCATCTAATGTACTACTGTCCACTTTATGAAGATCTATGCTGGATTCACATAATGAAAATTCTTTTATTCTCATAACGAAAACTACCTTCCTAAGGATCAGAAATTCCACATCCTGGAAAATGGACATCACTACAATGCCTTCTCGGAATATGCATGAGAACTCTTCACCAGACAAAGAACTCTTCCTCAACTGCAGGTATGGATTGAGCAAGTATGGTTGAACCCTACTTCCCTCAAAGCAGGGATCTCGACTGTGGCACAGTGACCATGCACCTATTCAGCCCGGAATTTGACATCTACAAGCTCCTCCCACAGCTAGATACCACCAAACCTGTGTGACAAATCATCATGGTTGGGACCCTGTCCCAGGAATGACAAGACAGCACATGACTTAGCAAACTAGCCTATTCACCATGGATGGGACCATGCTCAGACTTGATTCTTCAAACTGGACTCTCTACTCTTGTCAGTGTTCTACCATTCTCTGGAAATCCGAACTGGGTCCTCTCACCCAGTTCTCTTCACATCCCCTTCCCTGGGTGGGAATGGTCTTCTGTCTCCTCCCCTGCCCCCCTTTCCCTTGGTAGTGTCTTCACCTTTGGTTCAACATCATTCAGTCTTACTCTAATCTTCTAGCACCAACCCATTTTTTTTTATAGGCCCTAGCCACCGAAATCTTTGGAAGCTAGGTGGAAGGGCCTGCCAGAGTACTAATAATATAAACTTCTATTGGGTACCTGACCTGCCTCCTCATGGAAAAGTGTGGACAATTGGGGGTCCCAACAGCTAAAAGGTTGGAAAAACGACATTACATTACACAACAAAACAGTACACCTATACTTTTTGAAAACTCTCTGGCCTTAGAGTTCTGTGACACAAACATAACTAGATGGGGGAAACCCCTGATGCTGTTAGACCCTAAACACTACACTTTACACTTTTATTACATGTGCTTCAACTTGTAAGGCTGATGTGCACAAGCACGTCCATGATCACTGCCCTCAAGGTATTTATTTCTCTGGTTACCAAAAGGTTTCTGCCACGGGTGGCAATGGTTAGCCCAAAGCCACCAAAAATGGTATGCCCCAAATCATAAACATTTTTCTGGAACCAGCTGGTTTATGCCAGCTCTGAGTACATCCTAGATCACCTTCTATGATCCTTTGCACAATCTCCTCTCCAGACTACGTTCATTTTGTCTTACCAATGTTTTTTCCCCAGCCAGCTGATTCATGCCAGCTCTGAGCACATCCAAGGTCACCTCCTCATGATCCTTTGCTTTTAATACTTTGCTTTACTTTACTTTAAATTTTGCAAGATATCCATTTCTCCGGTCACCAAAAGGTTTCTACCATGGGTGGCAATGGTTATCCCAAAGCCACCTAAGTGGTATACCTCGAATCATAAACGTTTTTCGGCAACCAGCTGGTTCATGCCAGCTCTGAGCACATCCAAATCACCTGCCATGATCCTTTTGGGCGATCTCCTCTCCCAACTCTGTTTTCCTTTGTTATAAAATGGATTTGACTTCAAATAATGTCATTTCCGCATTGCAAAACGTGAAAAATTGATTTTATTACCATTCAAAATTTAGTAGGTGCAGCCAAAGATGTTTACACATCAAAAAAACAGAAATTTCTTTTTTAGCAGTTGATTTTTCAGTCTTGGTCTGTCAACATTGATGGGAGCCCAGTTTCTACTGGATGCCATTTATAATTTCAATCATAGGTAATTGTGTGCTGCTGCTTTCTTTGGGTGAAAATCACCGTTACCGGCAGGAGTTATTTGTCACTACCTGGTTTATAATTCAAGCGAAAGGATCATTGGATCATAATAGGCTCTTAATCTATTGAGAGAATTAGTGCTGCTGTTTTATTGTTTTGATCATTTCATTTATGTTCTTGAATTCTGTTCCTTTCATTTAATACAAAGGGTACTAGGAAAGTTTTGCAATACAGCTTTGTTTATTTAATTTTTTCAAAGTAATTTCCTCTACATTCAATACACCTATCCATCCTCCGAAACCAATCTTTAAACCAGTTCTGCCAAGTTTCACTAGGGAGTAAAGCACACTCGTTGTCCCAAGCCCGTAGAAGGTCCTCATCACTGGAAAACCGCCTCCCTTTTAGCTTCATTTTCACATGCGGGAACAGTGCAAAGTCGCAGGGAGCAAGGTCTGGACTGTAGGGAGGGTGCTCGAGAAGTTTCAGTCCTGTCGTGGTCAAATATTCGGTGCAGGCTTTGGCGCGGTGAGCTCTAGCATTATCGTGATGGAGGTACCAGGTGTCCATTCTTGACTTTGGCCGCAGGTTCTTCATAGATCCAATGACTTTAGGCAGGCATTGTTCAGTATACCACTTAGCTGTGACTGTATTCTGCATGTCCAAAACGACACGTTACACAATTCCACTCTATTTGAAAAATACAGCTATCATTTTCTTCTTTACAGATCGGGATTTTCTGACAATTACGGGTGTGTCGTCATCATCAAAGACCCAAACTTTGTTTTGAGCCTTGGTCGGCAGATCGTAATAGTACAGCCAAGTCTCGTCACCTGTCACGATGTTGTTCACATACCGAGATTGTCCCTTATCAAACTTTTTTAACATCTCCCGGCACCAAGTCACACGTCGTGTCATCTGCTCTTCAGTCAGTTGATGCGGCACCCAGAGAGAACAAAGTTTCTTCACGTGCAAATGATCTTGCAGAATCGAACGAATTGCTGGTGCATTTAGGCCCAAAGTATCCTCTATCTGTTGGTAGGTCACTCGCCTGTTTTCGTGAAGCATTTTTCTCACAGCAGTAACGTTTTCCTCCGTAACTGACGTTCGTGGCCTTCCCGGCCTCTCAGAATCCTCCAGAGTGAAATTTCCCCTTTGGAATTCTCTATACCACCTGAATATCGTTGTACGATGTGGACAATCATCATCTAGTGCAAGAGTCATTTCTTCTAAGCACTGGTCTATGGTTAAACCACGCACGAAATTATACCGCAAAACTGTCCTTATCTCATTTCGTGACCACGATGCCATCGCAAGCACTTTACACTCTCACTACTAATGAATAACTGAACCCATCGACTTGGCGCGGCGGCTACTATGCAGATATAAACATGTCTCAACATGCAGCAACAAGCAGCTTCCTGTGATTCATTGTTGCGTCATATTGCAAAACTTTCTTAGTACCCTTTGTATAAGCAGTTTTTATTTTAATTTACTTGTGTGCTTTTCCTTTGTTGCCACTTTCAAGCACTTGAATTAAAACATCATCTTTTGTTAGTTGTCATACAAAATAATACTATATGACCAACACTTTTCTGTCTTCAGAAGCCCAAGAGAATCTAAATGAGGTTGCATTGCCATTTAAACTTCCATTGTATTCATTGTAAGACATTGATCGCCTTAACTCTTGGGCAGTGGCCAATAGTTTTATTTTAGATTCTCTGTGCAGAAGACCATTTGTGTACATCTTTGTCACAAGTGTAACCTTAATGTCGCACCTGAATTAAGATTTGGATAACACACTATTCCAGTAGTTCCAGAGATTAAATTCTTGGGGCTCATATTTATTTGACAAAAAACTGATATTTTTCAAACATATTCGTCACCTATGCACAATGTGCACGTTCACCTATGCACAATGTTGAACATTCTCTGTGCTCTCTTTTCTTTCTTTTTTTTTTTTTGGGTGCAGGCCAGTGAACTTTTCTGTTTGTATCATGTGCCACAATCAAAATTAGATTTTGGGTCTCAGTTATATGCATCTACCACAAATACCATCCTTTGATGGCTTGACCCTATTTTCCCTCTATTTGTGTTGCTATTGGTGCATTCAAAACATCTCCTGTCCATTGTCTATATGTCAAAGCAAATGACTTATCCTTTTCACTTCAATGAAAACAGTTGTCTCTACATATGCTTTTAAGCTGAACTCCCTGCCAGACCAGCCTATATTGACATCCATTTTTGAGCCATGATAGGAAAATCTTTATAACATTCATTAGACTGCCAGTTGTCTATATTCTGACTTCTTGCCAATTTATGGCAAGAAGTCAGAATGTTCAGATTAGTGTGTGCTAAAAGTCAGAATTGTGTGTGGAATCTTTTGCTGTCTTTTCAGACAATACCATATCTGAGCAGATTTCCCCCTGAAGGCCCTAAGTGCTAATCGATAGTTTCCAAGCGATCTCTCTAGTGCATTTTCTAGTGTTTTTCTAAGGTGAGAACTAGTGTGTTTTCATAAATCCTCCTCTGCTTGCAATGTCACTGCTGACTCCGCTAGCAACGTTACTGCTACTTTTGCTAGTGTCATACTGCTCTCCTCTTCTGATTGCATGGTCACTGGTTGGCACTGCTCCTGCTTCCTTTTCTGCCTCATGGCAAAAAGGGGTAAAAATGGACATTGATGAATTCCCATGATCAGAGCCAAAGAGCTCTCAACAGGACAATCACGAAATTGATCATGACTTTTCGCTGTCGAAAAAACTAAAAAGATGCAAACAACAGGAATCTCCAGCTTTCTTGATAATCTATTCTCTGTTGGCACAACCTTTTAGCCAGCTCTTCCCTTTCATCGTACAACAGTGCCTTGAAAATGTAGCATCTCCAAAAATGGTGAAATGTCTCCAATCCGGGGATTTGCTAATAGAGACCTCTCACCCAAGACAATCTGAGTTACTGTTAAAGAGACTTCTTTAAGCAGAATTCCAATTCAAGTCACCCCATATAACACCCTGAATTCTTCCAAGGGAGTGATCACTGAATGGGATCTATTAAATGTTTCTGAAAAAGAAATATTCCAGGAACTAAAGGATCAAAATGTAACTCAGGAAAAAGGATCATGATATGAAAAGACGACACCTTAGACCCAATGTAGCATAATTTTAAGCTTCAATACATCTAATCTACCAGCTTCGGTTCAAAGCAGGTTATTTAAACTGCTTTGTTTTGTCCCTTTATCCCGAATCCCCTAAGATGCTAAAAATGCCAGAAATTTGGTCACTCCCAGATAGCATGCCATGGAGATGCAACATGTCCAAACCGTGGATGCAAAACTCATACACAATCAGAATGCAAGGCACAAACTCTGCAGTATCCTAATTTCGGGACAACCATCCAGCATACTCTAAAGATTGTGAACTCTGGAAGTTAGGCAAAAAAATACAAGACTGAAAATAAAGTCTGTTATCAAGAAGCTAGAAAACAAGTTAAATTAAGCATGCCATAAAGCACTTGTGCTTCGGTTATCCGCAGTCACCAATCAGACAGAAGTGTCACTCTCTTCGGACAAATCAATTACAGACTGGGCTCGATCATTACTATCGACCCAGCTTACATCTAAACCACAGTCAGTAGACCAAAGTAACAATACACCACTCACAATTCCAACTCAAAGCCTAATCCACTGTAAAATAGCAAAAAAATTGCAAAAATCAGATCTTGTTGAGGTGAAACAACCACACCCAACAAGCATGGATACAAATGATATGACCGACCAAGAAGAACTTCTTGAATTACATGCAGATGATGATATGGAAGATTCAGGATACCCCACTTTTTCCAGAAAAGAAAAATCAAATTTTTCTTTTCTCGAACATTATAAACAACCCACTCATATAAGCAGAGAGAGTCCATCTTCCTCTTACAAAACCAAATAATGGAATGCATTGTCCAGTGGAACTGTAGAGGTTTCTATTCTAGTCAGAACCTGAATAGGTCTTACTCATTTAACTCATCTGTTCTTTTTGTCAGGAAACGACTCTCCTCCATGTAATCACTGCCACACACCACTCACAGTCAAACATATATGTCTGGAATGTACTTTGTATAATAATATCCGTCTATAGTTATTCAGTTCTCTTGCCAACTTAAAGGTACCTTTTTCGCTTAGACATATCATAGGTGAAAAATGAAATCTCACAGAATTTTTTCTCCTTCCTAAAATGAATAGGATTATACAGGGTGTTTCAGTTAAACATTTCAGAACTTCTAAGAGGGGTAGGGTACATCCTGACAACTCGAAATCATATAGCAATGTGGGGTCGGAAATGCCTTCCTGAAGCGGTGTTGTACACAGAAGCACCATAAAGAAAAGAGACCCTAAGTGAGAAATCGTTTTAATGATACATGAAAAGAAGCAAAAGGTACATGGATTAAAGTAAGTGTTCGAAGTTTCTTCCACGGGCTACAATGCACGCCTCACATCTCCGACGCATGGACATCCGAACATTCTGGAATACTCCAGGCGAATTTCGAATTTCTTCGGCAGCTACTGCGATTCTTGCAACCAGCTCCTCAGCATTGTCAACAGGGGTGTCATAAACTAGCGATTTCATATGACCCCAGAAATAAAAATCAAGACATGATAGGTCGGGTGACCGAGCAGGCCAACGCACGGGACCACCACGTCCGATCCACTGTTGACCAAATGTGACATCCAGGTAGTTACGAACATCTCCGCTATAATGGGCAGGGGCTCCATCGTGTTGGAACCACATTGTCTGTTGCGTCGATGCAGAAATCTGTTCATCTCTCAAAAGTTGTGGCAATACTTGCTGCAGAAAGATCAAGTAGATAGGTCCGGTTAGACGACACGGTAACAGGTAAGGTCCGATGAGGTGATCTCCCATAATACCGGCCCATACATTGACCGAAAATCAAATCTGTGCTGCACGACGTCGTATTGCATGCGGGTTCTCGACCGCCCAGATATGGTCATTATGCGTGTTGAAAATTCCTTCCCTTGTGAAGGATGCCTCATCGGAAAACAACACTTCAGCAGGAAAAAGGGGATTTGTAGCACATTTTCCAAGGTACCACTGTGCGAAAGCAATACGAGGTGCATTATCCTCCGGTTGCTGTGTCTGGACACGCTGCACGTGAAACGGATGCATGTCTTGTTCTCGGAGAATCCTCCAGACGCTGCAATGGGAAACCCCGACTGCGTTTGCCAGACTTCGTGTACTCGTTCTTGGATTCTCCTGTACATGCTGCAGCACATTCTGTTCGACGGCTGGAGTCCGTGCTGTTCTTACCCTGTCCCTGTCAGCTCTTTCAAATGAACCTCTCTCAGCTAACCTCTGGTGCAGTCTTGCAAAGAAATTATGACTGGGAATACGCCTCGTCGGATATCGTTCCGCGTACAAACGCTGTGCGGCAGGCCCACTACAATTTGCAGCCCCGTACGCCAAATGCATATCGGCTAACTCTGGGCGCCTCCGTAGCCAGGTGGGAAGGAGCAGCAGTGCGTAGCACACGCTTCTTGATTAGACCGGGGTTCGAGCCCGTTACCACCAAATATGGAGGATGCAGAAAGGTCAGGGAATGACCACCGCATTTCCCGGAGCAATATGGTCTTAGTTGCTAATGCTCCTAAATAACAAACAAACAGATCGGCTAACTCTGCGTTCGTGTAATCATCCATCCTACTAACTTGGCGTTCTTGTTCAAGAAATTCGAAATTCGCCTGGAGTATTCCAAAATGTTCGGATGTCCATGTGTAGGAGATGTGAGGCGTGCATTGTAGCCCGTGGAAGAAACGTCGAACACTTACTTTAATCCATGTACCTTTTGATTCTTTTCATGTATTATTAAAACGATTTCTCACTTACGGTCTCTTTTCTTTATGGTGCTTCTGTGTACAACACCGCTTCAGGAAAGCATTTCCGACCCCACATTGCTATATGATTTCGAGTTGTCAGGATGTACCCTACCCCTCTTAGAAGTTCTGAAACGTTTAACTGAAACACCCTGTATAACTGCTTCTACAGCAGCCAACACAGGCAATATGGACCACTTTCATAGGTGCAATATAGCTTAAGTAGCCATTGTACTGAAACCCTAGCAACAATAACAATTCCCCCTGAATGCAGCATATATACTGCAGAGCTGTGCGTTGTAGAGTTAGCCTTATATCAAATAAGAACTCACCAATATCAGCAGTTTATTATATACACCGATTTTTTTAGTGCATTACAGGTTTTATCATCAATGAGATACTGCAACTCATCCAACCCTATCCCAGTTTAGTAGATGATATGTGCTCTCTGTGAGGGTGGATTTGATATCCACTCCTGCTTGATCCCCAGCTGCATCGGAATTAGTGGAAATGATTTGGCTGATACTGCAGCCCCCCACAAATAATCTTTGCCTATCAGTCCCCTATAACACTACAGTTAAATAATATAATAAGATATATTTGCAGTGGCAAGATTGTGGCATGGGCAAGTAACAAACAAACTATATCAGATTAATTCTGTAAGTGAACTATGGCAGTCTAATCTGCATAGGGACTGTAAAGAGGAAGTTGTCCTTGCTTGGCTCTGTATAGGACAGTCATCTGATGCATTCATTTCATTTTGGCTGTGGGCTGATGACCTCCTCTGCGCAAGCATTGTGACACTGCTTTATCCATTAAGCATGTTTTTAATGGAATGTACCAATTTTAGAAATGCGCGTTTTACTGCTTTTAACCATCTGATTGAGGCATGTACACTCAATCAGATTTTATTTGACAATGACTATATGTCAGTAGTTTTTACAAGCTATTAACATGGTTTCTCAAAGGATAAAACCTTTGAGAAACCATGTTGTCCACTAACCACATTGTCTTTGGAGAATATTAGCATTAGCATTAGCATTAGTAGAGGCATTTGATGCAAGAAAGCAAGCTTATGCAGCATCAGCCAAAAAAAAAAAAAAAAAAAAAACACTTCCACTTCACCCCTCTGTTCGTTCAAAATACCTATCCAGCTGAGCTTTAAACTTATTTAGGCTATCAACCTCCACCACAAGGGATGGAAGTCTGTTCCACCAACCAACCACCCGCTGGCTAAAGGCAAATTTCTGCACGTCTATCCTACATCTGACTTTCCTCAATTTGAATTTATGCACTCTCGGGTGATTTTTCTGAGCTAGAGGAAGAATCCCATCCGCATTGAGTATGCTTAAACCATTCAAGGCTTTATACACCTCTATCAGACCACCTCGCTGGTGCCTAGTCTCCAGACACTGTAATTTGCAAGACTTAAGCCTTTCTTCGTAAGAGCACCCCTTTGTTCCATTCACTAATCTTGTTGCCCTTCTCTGTACTCGTTCCAGCAGTTCTACATCCTTCTTGAAATGAGGCCTCCAGACCTGTATACAGTACTCTAGGTGTGGCCTGACCATTGCCTTATACAATGGAATAATCACCTCCTTATCCCTGCTGGAAAAATTCCTGTATATCATTGACAATACTCCATGAGCTACTCTTGCAGCCCGTCTGCACTGCTCAGAGAACTTCATATCTGCCTGCACAACCACCCCCAAGTCCCTTTCATTCTCTACTACTGTCAGTGTAGTACCACAGAGTTGATACGTTGCTCTGGGGTTGCTGTTTCCCATGTGTAGTACTTTACATTTGTCAATGTTAAACTTCATTTGCCACCTCTCAGCCCATCTGCTCAACCTTTCCAGATCCTGTTGCAGCAGCATAGTGTCAGTAGTGTCCTTGACAACCCTGTCAACCTTTGTATCGTCTGAAAACTTGGACATTAAGCTTGATATACCATCATCAATATCATTTATAAATACAGAAAACAATAATGGACCCAACACTGAGCCCTGAGGGACTCCACTAATAACATTAGTCCACAATGAGCATTGTCCATTGATTACCACTCTCTGTCTTCTCCCCCTCAACCACCCCTTTATCCATAGCAGCAATTTGCCTCCAATGTCACACTGCTCCAATTTGTGCAGCAAACTTCCATGTGCAACAGTATCAAAAGCCTTTCTAAGATCCAAGTATATAATATCAAAGTTATTCTCTGCATCCAGTTCTTTTGTAACTGCATCATAGTATCCAATCAAGTTGGTCAGGCAAGACTTCCCCTTAACAAAACCATGCTGTGTCTGAGCTATAACTGGAGTCTTGTCTAAATGATCCTGCAGTGCTTCTTTAACCAGTGCCTCCATTAATTTTCCTGGAACAGAAGTTAAGCTCACAGGTCTATAATTACTTGTGTCAGCCTTTGATCCTCCTTTGTGAATTGGGGTCACATTTGCACATTTCCAGTCTATGGGTACCTCCCCTGAGTCCAAGGAAGCTCTCATAATTATGGCTAAGGGTTTGCTTACTTCCTTTGCTGCCTCCTTTAATATAACTGGATAGATCCCATCCACCCCGGGTGCCTTTCTTGTGTTTATCTTCAACAGTTTCTCCTCCACTTTACTCCCAGTTATTTCAAGATTCTGTAGCTTACTGCTAGAGTTGAATACACCTCTGGCATTCCCCTTGCTGAATAACTCCTCATGTGTGAATGTCGATGCAAAATATTCATTTAGTTTGTTAGCTACCTGAGCAGGATCATCAACAGTTGACCCATCAATATCAAGTGGACCAATCTGATTCATCCCTTTCTTTCTAGAGTTTACATAAGTAAAGAACTCTTTGCTGTTTTTCTTTGCATCCCTTGCCAACGATTTCGCGTAATCTGCCTTCGCCTGCCTAACCTCCTTTGTAACTTGGTTGCATATCAACTTGTATCTATCATAGGCTTCTGTGTCATGTGTTAATTTGTAAGTATCCCATGCATTTTTCTTCTCTGCCATATGCCTCATTAGTTCATCTGACATCCGTTTTGGCCTAAACCTTGAACAATATTTCTTAGTTGGTATGTAAAGCCTAGTAGCTTCCAAGATAAGTTCTTTGAATGCTTCCCATTTTGAATTTGCTGTTGGTAACATCATCAGTTGGTCTCACTGTATAGAATTTAAATACTGTCTCAGTCCATCGTAGTCGCCTTTACGGAAGCAATAACCCTTCTCTTTACCCCTAATGGTAGTTACCTCTGAGTAAATCCCACTTCAGCACACTGTTATCACTGCCACCTAGTGGTTCATTTATCTGCAGATTCTTAATGCATGAAGAATCACTGCTGATAATCAAATCAAGAGTATTACTCCCTCTAGTTGCCTCCCGAACATGCTGATGTAGAAAACAATCATCCAATAAATCCACAAAAGCCCTGCTAGTGCGTGAGTAACCAGCCCCCAAATTCCAGTCAATATCTGGGAAATTAAAATCTCCCATTATTAAGACTCTCTGATTTACTGGCCCACTCTATTTCCCTGTACAGTTCCTTATTATACTCATCAGAGTCATTAGGCCTATAGCACACTCCTACTCTCAATTTTGATCTCCCAGTGCTTATGTCACACCAAACTGACTCAACACTGCACTGTCCAGCGATGTCGACTGGCTTCACTTCCTTGGTTTTTATGTGTTTCTTAACTAATAGCATAACCCCTCCCCCCTTCCTATCCTGTCTATCCTTTCTGTAGAAGTTGTACTCCCCAAATTGCAGTTCTGCATCCCTTATATCTGTGTGACACCACGTCTCTGATATCCCAACGATATCTGCCTTTGATGTTTTGAGCAATACCTCAAATTCATCAAATTTATTTACTAAACTCCTAGCATTAGTGTACACGCAAGTATACCTGCACCTTTTTCTATTCTTAGCTACCCTAACACAACCCATGTGTTTACTTGTACCGCAGTGGCTCCCAGCAGTCTCTGAAATACTATGCATCTTGTTTTTCAGGCTTCTGCTCATTCTAATAGAAGTATGTCAATATGTCAAGTGTTGATGTTATTTAAGTGGATCTAGGGAAGGCTTTTGAAACGGCTTCACACAGCTTTCTGAAAATATAATTTAGCATTCATGGAATTATTGATCTTCTTCAAAAGTGTATTTTGACCTTTGAATAATTCCATGATAATGAGCAAGGTTTGAAACTGACTCCCCTCTTTCAGTTTTCGTGATACTTAGTAAGGTAGGTTAATGGTAGGTTAGGTTGGTTGTTAGGTATCAAGGGCTATGTGTTGACAAATTATAAGTCCTTAGGTTAAACAGGCCTAAAGTTATGGAAAAGTTCAAATATTTTTGAAATTTGTGCTGTTTAAAAGTCTGCACAACTCAGTGTCTAATTAAGATAGACTCTGCAGATTTCTGTCTTAATTAAGCACTGTCAATTTGAAGCTTTTAATATGGTTCACATGGTAATATAATCAAATTGCAAAAAAAGGGGGGGGGTGGGAGTTTTTATTTTTCAAGGTCACTGAAGTAGCATTTGACCATAATTTTTGCAAAACTAATTATAGACATCTCTTTTAAAGACATCAGAACATGGGTACTAAATTTTTACTGAGGGTAGCCAAGGATCATTAATTACTTAAAACTGAATTGATGTACACCTCAGATGAAAGCATTTGGAAATGCGATGATAAACTGCAAAATGTGCATACGAAATAGATTGCATTTCTCTGTACTAACCATCTGATTATACAAAGGGTACTAGGAAAGTTTTGCAATATGACGCAACAATGAATCACAGGAAGCTGCTTGTTGCTGCATGTTGAGACATGTTCATACGTGCATAGTAGCCGCCGCGCCAAGTTGATGGGCTCAGTTATTCATTAGTAGTGAGAGTGTAAAGTGCTTGCGATGGCATCGTGGTCACGAAATGAGATAAGGACAGTTTTGCGGTATAATTTCATGCGTGGTTTAACCATAGACCAGTGCTTGGAAGAAATGACTCTTGCACTAGATGATGATTGTTCACATCGTACAACAATATTCAGGTGGTATAGAGAATTCCAAAGGGGAAATTTCACTCTGGAGGATTCTGAGAGGCCGGGAAGGCCACGAACGTCAGTTACGGAGGAAAACGTTACTGCTGTGAGGAAAATGCTTGACGAAAACAGGCGAGTGACCTACCAACAGATAGAGGATACTTTGGGCCTAAATGCACCAGCAATTCGTTCGATTCTGCAAGATCATTTGCACGTGAAGAAACTTTGTTCTCTCTGGGTGCCGCATCAACTGACTGAAGAGCAGATGACACGACGTGTGACTTGGTGCCGGGAGATGTTAAAAAAGTTTGATAAGGGACAATCTCGGTATGTGAACAACATCGTGACAGGTGACGAGACTTGGCTGTATTATTACGATCTGCTGACCAAGGCTCAAAACAAAGTTTGGGTTTTTGATGATGACGACACACCCGTAATTGTCAGAAAATCCCGATCTGTAAAGAAGAAAATGATAGCTGTATTTTTCAAATCGAGTGGAATTGTGGAACGTGTCATTTTGGACACGCAGAAGACAGTCACAGCTAAGTGGTATACTGAACAATGCCTGCCTAAAGTCATTGGGTCTATGAAGAACCTGCAGCCAAAGTCAAGAATGGGCACCTGGTACCTCCATCACGATAATGCTGCAGCTCACCGTGCCAAAGCCTGCACCGAATATTTGACCACGACAGGACTGAAACTTCTCGAGCACCCTCCCTACAGTCCAGACCTTGCTCCCTGCGACTTTGCACTGTTCCCGCATGTGAAAATGAAGCTAAAAGGGAGGCGGTTTTCCAGTGATGAGGACCTTCTACGGGCTTGGGACAACGAGTGTGCTTTACTCCCTAGTGAAACTTGGCAGAACTGGTTTAAAGATTGGTTTCGGAGGATGGAGAGGTGTATTGAATGTAGAGGAAATTACTTTGAAAAAAATTAAATAAACAAAGCTGTATTGCAAAACTTTCCTAGTACCCTTTGTAAAATAGTAATATTCTAAATTTTGTATCACATAAATATGTCATAAATAATTTAGTCCAATTTAGTAAAGACGTCAGAAGATGGGTACTAAATTTTAACTTAGGGTAGCCAGGGATCATTAATTACTTAAAACTGAATTGGTGTATACCTCAGATGAAAGCATTTGGAAATGTGATGATACACTGCAAAATGTGCATATGAAATAGATTGCATTTCTCTATACTAACCATCTGATTATAAAATATTAATATTCTAAATTTTGTATCACATAAATATGTCATAAATAATTTAGTACACTTTCTATAATTAAAATTTAATGTAATCTAATTTGCACATACTAAATTAAAACTCACTGCTGTTATTCTATTCTTCTTGAAGCGTTCAGCATTTCCTCTTATGTGCATCAGATTGCTTTCAGCAGGGTAATTGCAGTTTACACTTCTTTCTCAGGTAATGTTAAGAGGTTTGGCTTATTAGAATATGTGAATGATGGAGAGAGACCATGTAAATCTAAAAGAAAAAAAAAAAAAAAACTGATGGTTTTGCATCTTGAAGTTCATCATTTTCCAGTGCATGCTAGCTACCATTTATAGTCATAAGAGTTAATATATCCTAGTTTCAATTTTAATTTCATATTCCATCCTTATACACTGGATTGCTCTACCAAACTGGATGTAGAGAAATTCTCTTTCATTAACAACATTGTCCTTGGTTGACCATATCAGCTTGGTATCTTAGAAGTTCTGTGTGTATGTGTAGGGGCTGAAAATTTTTTTATCTACAATAGGATGGCTAAAAAGGTCGTGGATTTCACTTCCTCGTCAAGGTTTCTGATCAGCTGAAAGTGGAGTGTTGCATGTCTTGATCTTGTTGTTTTTCCAATTGCTGTTGTTTATTTTAAATCCTTGCATTGTCATATTTCCTAACTGTGTTGTTGTATATTTTGTGTAGGCTTTTGCTTTGTTGTATTTGTATATATTTGATATTTAAGTCATTCATATCATTCACTCAATCAATTAATAAATTAATACTTGAGTACTGCATTTCTGGATTATAAGACACTTTTTTTCCTAAAATTTTCATTGCATCTTATGGTCTGAAGGTGTTCTAGGTGCATGGAGTGATGTCTTTAAAGATGGCCTTTTCAGTTTAATGAGTTCCATGGCTATCAGTCAAATATATTTGTAAGTAATAAAGATTGCAGATTGCAGAATTATATTTCAGTGCAGATATTGAAATAATCTGTGAAATGGTGAAATAATGGTAAAAGTCATCAAGATTTGGCCTTAAACTTATTAATTGAGGCCATCTGTGTTCTAATGAGATATGAAGCAATCTTGGTAGAGTTGTCATGATGGCAGTGCCTCAGTTTCTAAACAAATGATTGATTAATTTTTTTTGGTAATGCCATTTGTTTAAAATATATTGGCAACTTATGTCAACCTGTGTGTAATGGTGTTTGCTCTGATGTTAGCATGAGCTCAAGTCATGATAGTCAACTTGCAATTGTTGCCACCGAAGAAACCAAAATGTCCTCAAAGATAGAAATTTAAAGTAGAGATGAGTGCAGTTTCTGAAATATATTTCTGCTGTTTATTTAGATGCAATAAAGGGAAAATATTCAGCCATGGTTTTTTATTGCTCCCTCTTATTTTTTTTTTCTAGGTGTACTGTATGGTTACAAAGGGTTACTTCTAATATTTGGAATTTTTTTGGCTTATGAAACTCGCAGTGTAAAGATAAAGCAACTTAATGATTCTCGTTTAGTTGGAATGAGCATATATAATGTTGTGGTAAGTGTTAGATTTTTTTGCTTTACTATGTCAATTTAAAACAGATCTCTTTAAATGGGCTAATGTAATAAAACATATTTTAATTTCTTTTTCTAAAAAGGCACCTTCAAATCTTGTAAATCCTGCAAAACTGGATTTACAAGATGGAGTGTTATTTAAATCTTGAATGTTCTGGAAATGTTATTTAATTTATTGTAGGATTATGTAAGACCAGTTAAAATTCCATATTACTGAATTTACTGGAAACCACAAATTTTTCATATTCTGGTTAATTATTAGAAATATTGATGTAAATTAAACTAATGATTACAGATCCTGTAGTATTGAAATAATTCCTGTTATGGAATCTGCTATTTGCTCTTAGTTTCAAAACCATATTTTACTGCTCTGTAAGCTGCATTCCTGGCATTGGATGAGATATTCATGTATGGAATATTCTGCTATTTGTATAGGTGAAATGTCTGCCATCTGTCAAAGCTCAGCACTGAATGGGATCTATTTCATTCCAACATGTCACTGAGACATTGATATTGTCTCTGACTTTTGTGAAATATGTTAGGACCTGAAACAAAAGATATTGAAGTTGATAAAAGAAGTGGAAGTTTTGGACTCTTCTTAATGACATCTAGAAATAAGCACTATTGTCCTTGCCTAAAGTGGATTGTTATTAGGAAATTAAAGTGTGATGTAGAACATATAGCTTGTAGGATTTAGTTTTCCAGTGTTTTTTAAGACAGCTCCTTGATCCATATGCTGTTGTCGATGCTTTTATAAGGTGCCTCCGTAGCCAGGTGGGCAGGAGCAGCAGTGCATAGCACACACTTCTTGATTAGACCGGGGTTCGAGCCCGTGACCACCAAATACGGAGGATGCGGAAAGGTCAGGGAATGACCACCGCATATCCCCGGAGCAATATGGCCTTAGTTGCTAATGCTCCTAAAAACCAAATAACAACAACAACGATGCTTTTATCTGTTGAAACTGTAATCGGAGGTAGACTGTATACGATATGATTTAAATCTTTTGCATCAAGATAGTGCTCTTTGTGTTTCCAAAGTTGGTGGTGTGCTTTTGCAGGATGCACTAGAATGCTGGGTGGCTGATTTCAGGTTCTTGTAAATTTGTATTATGCTTCTTAATTCTTTGCTACATTTTTTGTGATGATTGTCCAATGCAAGTTTGCTATTGGTAGTTGAATTGATACATTGGATCTATTTATATATTCTAAGGGTTGTTCATAGATTGCTATGAAGGATATTCTTCATATTTTGCAACTTTGCTGTTTGAGAACCTTATTGTTTGCACAATCCTTTACTCAAGTTCTTAACATATGGGATGGTGATGTAATTAGTTCCAGTAGAATTTGAGCCTTTATGGGATCTGAAGTTTTTGAATGCTGTCCTTAATGTTGAAACAAAATTGTTTGGAAAGCCATTGTGAAGGAAGATGAGAGCACAGTTGTGGTTGATGTCCATTTTTGTTCTAGATGCAGGGCCGGCGGAACACGGTAAGCCTGGTAATAGTGGCATAGTATTTTGGGTAAGGTGCCACCTGTCGTCTCCCCCAATTGCACCATCTGTACTCTTGTGAAGTATACAGGACTCTGTAAAAATGCCAGAAATCTGTGTGGCATGTTTTATGTGTATAGTATTGTGTTGGGTTCTGTTGTTTCTCTGGCTTCTTGGCTGCGGGGTCTCTAATGGGACCCTGCATTGCCTGCCACCACCCACTGGGAGATGAGCCAGGCTGCCCATCATACTCTGGCTGGCCTCTGCCAGGGTTGCTTGAGCTTCCTGACAGAGGTCACAAAAAAAAAAAAAAAAAATTGTTGAAGAGAGTTCACAGGGAATAAGAGAGGAGGAGGTCAGACTGTGGGGTGAAATAAAACTGTTGTGAAAGTGTCTGTGAGGATGGGAGAAAGAATCCCATACTCAAGCCTAAGATATGCCTAGAAAAGGTTGGAAACACAAGCTTCTGTCTAGGGAGGTTTACTGTTGCTCTTGAAGATTTTTAGCTTTGACTAGGGCGCCTCCGTAGCCAGGTGGGAAGGAGCAGCAGTGCGTAGCACACGCTTCTTGATTAGGCTGGGGTTCGAGCCCGTCACCACCAAATACGGAGGATGCGGAAAGGTCAAGGGAATGACCACCGCATATTCCCGGAGTAATATGGCCTTATTTGCTAATGCTCCTAAAAATCAAATAACAGCTTTGACTATTCAGATCTTGGCACACCTATTTTTATAATAATATGGTTTCTCCTATACTGTACATGTTTTTGTTTTTCTTTTTATATGTTTATGTTTAGGTTAATTTGCAAGGACACCATTAGGCTTCTTGTTGAAATTAATGTTTTGGATTCTGGTGGTGATGATTCAGTGCAACGGTTCTGACTAGCCAATTGGAAATAGTTGCCTCTAGTGACTTTCCAGTGTTGGAATGGACCAAGAATCTCTTAGCCCTTGATATTATTATGGATAGTTCAGAGTTACTTGGTCTGAAGTTGAAGAAAATATTCTTATCAATTTGATTTTTATCTGATACTTCAGTTTTTGTTTAAATTTTTTCTTAAGGGGGTTGGGTAGGATCCCTTTTCAAATATGACATGAAACCTTTTTCTCACTTTCTCAAAACATTAAAAATTATCCTTCACAATCATTATGAACAACACAAAAGACACAACACACAAAGGACCCAGTCTTCCAGCTCAGCTGCCAATGCATGGAGCATTCATTACAAAGAGATCCTTGAAAATAGAAACTTTTCAAGAATCTCTAAAAACAGAGTATGCAAATACAAGGACAGAAGCATCAAAGTTCTGGACATGGATCATAATTCTTGATGCAGAAGGGCTAAAGTATATCTGGTGCAGTCTGCTGACAATTGCAATTTTAACAGTCTTCACATTGCCAACATGTGGATATACATCTTCAAGGATTGGTTCCAGAATATCATTGACATATTGCAGCCTACAAACCAAACTTCTTCATATTCATTTCATCCTAACAATTTGCATTACAGTGAGAGGTGCAGCATGTCATTGAAGATGCATTTCTTGCATTCACATCTGGGTTTCTTCCTGCCAAACTGTGGTGCCATCAGCGACAAACATGGTGAGTGCTTCCATCAAGACATCGCAGTGATGGAACAAAGATGAAAAAGCAAATGGAGTGCCACCATGTTAGCCAATTATTGTTGTAATGTGAAAAGGAATGCTCCAGAAGCTGAATACAAGCAAAAGGCAAAGAGGTTCCGTGTTTGATATATACATTTAAAATTCCATTAATGCTAAAGGCCACTTCCTAGGCCGCAGCTTATCTGGGCTATCAACTGCAACGTTGTGCTATTAACTGATTCGGAGTTTACAGTAGATTGATATAGACAATGAAAAGAGCTCAATACAATGAGCTCTTTTCACTGTGACAACCTCAAGAGCTTGTCACAGACATTCTCTCAGATATGCCAGACAAGCTGTTCTTGCTACCTGGGAGTCTAAAACGCTGATGGAACTGATATTCGGGTGACACTCAAGTCAAAGTGGACCCAATTTCGGCGAAGTCCGGACGGTCTATGACAGCCAAATCCTCTGCTTGCACCTTCACGATGGTGGGACTGTTAGTAATCCTGGGTATAACCTTCATGCACAAGTACATGGTGGGTGACCACCCAGGTGTGAACCAACGTAAGCAGGAGTCGAGGTGTGGCGCCCACACCACATGGAGGAACGCCGCCCCTCTATGTTACCAGGCAGTACAGTACTAGGTGGTAGATGACTCTCATCAACCAGTGAAATACCACCACTTTGCTTATTGGAGGCTTGAAGTGGTGGAACCCATGTTTAGTCTCTAGAGCTAAGTTCCGGCCAACCTTTCCCTATCCCTTCCATCATGCAGTATGATTGATGATTTTTGAGGTTATGATGAATGTCGTGGTGAGATCCAATATTCCTTACATTTCGAGGGTACAGCTCTAAAACGGTGTTCGCAGATCGGCCGCTAGTTAGTACACCGGATTGAACCTATTGGTAACTCTCTAGGAAGCTTCCGGATCAGCTAGTGTATAATCTTGCTACCTCTACTCTGCCAGATAGTGACTGGAGGGAGTCCGAGTAGTGCGTATGCGGGGAGCATTGTCGAGGCCACGTCATGTCAAGGATCTGGGTATATTCTTACCACATGTATGCCATATCCAAAAATTTCATTACTTCATACAGCATGTCCCACCCACTTTTTCTTACTATTGAATACACCATGAATTGTCAAAATAATAGAGCAAGCTTATCTGCGAAAAGATCTAAACCTCCCAAGGACTTCCTAATTCATTTCACAAATATACGTGGTCTCAATTCTAATCTCAACGATGTCCATTTCCACTTGCAGTCTTCCAAACCCCATGTTCTTTTTCTGACTGAATCTCAGTTATCAGTTGATTCAACTACTGCTCATCTCAGATGTCCAAATTATTTGCTGTATGATTCCTTTCGCCTCAAAGGTGGTACTTGTGCATATGTCCGTTCTGATATTCCCTGTCAGAGACTTGGCAATTTGGAATCTCCTCTCTTTGATCTTCTCTGGCTTAAAATCTCTCTACCTCATTGTGTAAAATTTGTCTGTTGTCTCTACCCTTCTCCCAACTCCACTAATCACTTGGAGCTCTTTGACTTCCTCTCTTTGCAACTTGACTTTCTCCAGTCCAACTTTCCTAACAGTGAGGTAATTTTCCTTGGTGATTTTAATGTTCACAACTCCAGCTGGCTTCCGTTTTCTAGTCACACTGACCCAGCAGGTCGAGATGCTGAGGCTTTTGCAATTACTAATGACCTAGCACAGATTGTTCATTTACCTACAAGAATACCGGACAATCCTAATCATACAGCCAATACGCTTGATCTTTTTCTCACAAACAACCCTTCTAAGTACAAGGTTGAAGTGAGAGGTCCTTTAGGCACTTCAGATCACAACTTGGTGATTGTCTCTTCTCCAATGGAACCTTTATCTCATGGCTATTCCCAACCTCGTATTGTTTGGCATTACAAGAATGCAAAATGGGATGACCTGCGAGACTTCTTTTCTTCTTTTCCTTGGTCTGATTACTGTTTCAAAACTTCTGATGTCAACGTTTGCTCAGATCGTGTCAGTGAAATTATTCTTGCAGGAATGGAATCCTTTATCCCACACTCCACTTTAAAATCTCGTCCTTTATCTAAACCTTGGTTTTCCAATAAATGTGCTAAGGCTGTCCAAGAGAAGAACGTTGCATATCGTAATTGGCTTGTTTCTAATTCTTCAGTTTCATTTTCTGCCTACACCAAAGCTCGCAACAATTGTAAAGCAGTTATTAATCAGTCCAAACTAGAGTTTGAACAGGCTAAGAGTAGAAAACTTGCTTCTTGCCCTAATGGTAGCCGAGCATTCTGGTCTGTTGCCAAAGCTATTGGCCGCAACTTTTGCCCATCTCTGCTCCCACCTCTGTCCAAACCAGATGGTTCTGTTGTCACTTCAGCCAAGGATAAAGCTGACCTGCTAGCATCCCATTGTTCTTTGAGCTCATGTATTAATTATCTTGGTAAAACACCTCCCACCATTCCTAACATGCTCCATTCAATGCCTCCTGTGGTCTTCCGTCAAAAGGATATCAGAAGGATTTTGATGAATCTTGATGCTAAGAAAGCTCCAGGTCCTGATGGTATTTCTCCACTTGTTCTCAAAACCTGTGCTCCTGAACTTACTCCTATTCTTTGCCGCCTTTTTTCACTTTCTTATTCCAAAGGTGTTTTTCCTTCTGCTTGGAAATTTGCTCATATCCAGCCAGTTCCTAAAAAGGGTGACAAATCCCTCCCATCCAATTATCGTCCCATTGCAATTATTTCTACTCTTTCTAAAGTAATGGAGAAATCAATTAACTGCCAACTCTTAAACCACCTAGAAACCTTCTGTCTGATCAACGATCGCCAGTATGGATTCCGTCAGTGTCGATCCACTGGTGATATTCTGGCTTATGTTACCCATTTATGGACTAATTCAATGGAAAGGTTCGGTGAAACACAAGTAGTTGCTCTTGACATCTCAAAGGCTTTTGATCGTGTTTGGCATAAAGGTCTTCTAAACAAGCTTCCATCTTATGGTTTGCCAACTGTTTTTAGTAATTGGTTATCCAGTTTTCTCTCTGATCGCTCACTGAGGGTGATGGTAGATGGCTCTCTGTCTTCTAACTTCTCCACTAATGCCAGTGTCCCCCAAGGTTCAGTTCTTTCACCCACTCTTTTCCTCTTATATATCAATGACCTTCTTCCATTGACTGGAAATCCTATCCATAGTTTTGCCGATGATAGCACATTGCATTCAACTTTCCATTTTGAGAAACCTTGTCCAGCTCAATCAGCTTCAAGTTCTCGAAAATCTGCTGCCAATTCCTTAAATGCCGATCTTCAGGTAATTCTCCAGTGGGGCAAAGACAACTTAGTTGATTTCAACCCTTCTAAAACTCAATCTTGTCTTATATCTCGCAAAAAGGATTCTTCTGCTCCTATGCTTATCTTTAGTGACACTCCGATTTCTAGGCAAACTGATATATCTCTTTTGGGGATTACCCTGACTTCTAATCTCTCTTGGCACAAGCACATTACAAATATTGCTTCCTCTGCATCTAAAAAACTTGGTTTTCTCTTTCCCTCTCGGCGTTACTTTTCTCCCAAACAGCTGCTCACTCTGTATAAATCGCAAATCCACCCTGCCATGGAATATTGTTCCCACATCTGGGGTGGTGCCCCCAAAACCTCTCTCAGGCTTCTTGATTCCATTCAGAAGAGGGCAGTTAGGTTAATTAATGATTCATCTCTAACAGAGTCTCTCCACTCACTTTCTCATAGACGCACTGTTTCTGCTGCATGCCTCTTCTACAGATACTTCCATGGGCACTGTTCTTCTGAATTGGCTTCTATAATTCCCGCTCTCTCTTTCAAAACAGTCCGAACACATGCCGCCACCAGCCAACATCCATTTACTGTCCAACTTCAAACCCACAGAACCAACTTTTCATCTTCCTCATTTATTCATTCAACTGCCGTTTTCTGGAACAACCTTCCTTCATACGTATTTCCTGAAAATTACAATCTACATAAGTTCAAGTCCAATATCAACAAATATCTTCTTTCGTCTTCTCAACCTCCAACCCAAGCACGGTACTAAGTACTATAGGTTATAATACCTCTCGTGTTTGGGGTTCTCATAAAAAAAAAAAAAAAAAACCAACATAATTTCCTTTCTTATTTTTGTTTTTGAACTTTCAATTTTGCCACTAGGCCCCAAGTGAGGAAAATCGACTTTATACTTCTCGTTTGTAAATCTTAGTCTGGTGGGTTCCCATCTCTTCTACAAGGAGGTGGGCCACCACTATCTCACTTTAGTATTTTCTGTCTTCTAAATACTTCACCCACGAAGTCATTAAAATATGCAAATAGGGGACGATCTATGAACAGTACCCAGAGTTGCTCTTTCTCTAAAATACCAACTGATCTTTCCAGTTTAGATCTGACATCCAAATAACAGTGACAATCCAGTATGACAATCATGTTCAGATGTTTCCAGTTCACCACAGACACGACCCCTGCTCGCGTAATCTTAACAATGACAATTTATATGCCAATCCATGTCCAGTAATGAGGCTTGTGGCATGAAAACCAAATTGAAGCCATGGTTTTAACTTTGGATTGATAATTTTATTATTGGGGAAAAACATAAAGGTCTGACGGCCTTATTCTGCATTTTCCCAATCATCTTGCCACATGTCCATTATTTGCAAGACAATTCTTTTTTTCTCAGATTTCAAATCAACTTTAGAATAGTTCCTATTTTCCTCTGGGCAAGATATTATGCCCAGAATAGTCCTTCTAATATTATGTTTTGTGTAATATAATAATCCAGCCAGCAAAACTCCCTACTGAACAGTAAGCCATCCAGAAATAATCTGTAAAGCTTCATTGGAGTCAGTCCGGCATGCACACATCAACCTGAAAAGGCCAATTTCTGAGCTTGAATCAAATATCTCTGTATAATAACATTATTAATTCTGTGAACCCAAGCTCCAGCAGCATAGGTCATGATTAGGAGGAACAAACAGTCATATAATAAATTTAATGATCATCCTTTGATTCCCCAATCGGTCCTCCGAAGCTTGGCATGTAATGTTCGAATTTTGGTTTTCAAAAACTTGACGTGCTCAGTGAAAAAGAGACACTCCTCAAGATATAAACCAAAATACCTTGTGACTCTAACATACCAAACTGCATCTCCATAAAGCCTAACAGTAGTGGCACAATTTATACTCAGGCACTCCTTCAGAAGCATCTGAATAGTCTTTCCCTTGGAAATTTGCAACTTGTAATTTTGACACCAATTTTCTAGCATACCTAAAACCTCTGCTGCTCTGTTTTCTAACAAAGAACTAGAGTTTCCTTGTACTAATACAGCTAAATCATCAGCGTATGCTATAAATGTTATGCCTAAAATCTGTTTCTTTAAAAGTTCATCTAATACGATGTTCCATGCAAAGGGGCCAATCACCGAGCCTTGTGGACATCCACACGAAACTTTCTTAATAATTTGAGTATAGCTTGTCTTAACAACTATTTCTCTAGAACAAAAATAACTCTTAAATACAGAACATAAATTCTGTGGGCAATTAGAAATCCTTATTCTACTCAAGATACCCTCCCACCATAGCCTGTCAAATGCTCCCCTGAAATCTACAAATATAGCAAGGATGTACCTAGTATCACTCTGATCCACCGTGTGTATCAATTGATACACAGCATCCTCTGTGGATAATCCTTTTCTGAAACCAAATTGATTTCTAGAGGACAAATTTTTTGCACCGTACATAATCATTAAGCAGTTGATCAACAGCCAGTTCATACACTTTGCCTATAACAGGGAGCAGAGCAATAGGTCGGTACACCCTGTCTAATTAAGCATTCTATCCATGCCTTTAGGCACCTCCGTAGGCAGGTGGGCAGGACCAGCAGTGCGTAACACGCGCTTCTTGATTAGACCGGGGTTTGAGCCCGTGACCACCAAATACGGAGGATGCGGAAAGGTCAGGGAATGACCACCGCATATCCCCAGAGCAATATGGCCTTAGTTGCTAATGCTCCTAAAAACCAAATAACAAAACAAACAAACAAAACCATGTTTTTATAACAATTAATTTCACCCGAGCATTCTTCCACCATTGGAGGAAGACTCCTTCTTCTAAACACTTATTAAATAACTCAACATACAATTCAGGTTTCAATTCATATGACTTTTTTCATAACAGCAACTTCAATTTTATCTAGGCCCGGCAACTTGCCATCCTTTGCGTGGACCCTGTTCACTAACTTCTTCAATTGAGAACTTTTTCTCCACATTCATTGATTGATACTGATCATTTTCAATAATCATTTGTTGTTGTTCCAGGCTTTCATTCCCAATTCCAATATCAGGAAAGGGGTCTTCCAGAATTCTGCCCACAGAATCATGCCAGGTTAAAGTTTGATTTTTGCCAACTCCAATGGTATTAACAACTTCAGATAGATTTTTCTTATTTGTTAGTACTTTAAAAACAGTACTCCATGGATCTTGGAATCCTTGCTCTTCACCATATTTTCTCATTGACATAATCTTAGCCCTGTTGACAGTATTAACATATTGTTTCCTTTACAGTATCTAAATTTCTATACCTTCATTGCCTTTGATATTATTGCCTTCATAGTTTGAGACCTGAGTTGAGTAAATTCTTGACTCCACCAAAAAACTGGCTTTGTAACCATCTTCTTTTTTATACACGAATTACAAATTTTCACTAAAATTTCAGTCAATTATCCGGCATACTGTTTAGATGTTAGCACTTGCCAAGCTACTTCATTAACATACCTTATATACAAACTTTGGAACTTGGGCCACACTGCGTTTTTAATCAGATATCTCCCAGTATCACAACATTCTCTTATTTCATCTCTATTAACAGTACTGAAGGATATGCTGTTATGATCACTGGTTACGTAATTGTCCAACACCTGCCAATTTTTAACTTATTCTTAATAGCTTAAGTTGCCATGGTAAAGTCAATATATGACTGCCCATGGACAGTTGAATATGTTGTAGCACGTTCTTGTGTATTTAATATCTCCATCCCGGAGACAGCTACAAACTCTTCAAGAACTAGTCCTCTTTCATTAGTGTCTTCACTGCCCAGAGTGGAGAATTTGCACTGGAGTCAATAGCAACTATAACTCCACAGGAGAAACACGTTCCAGATATTCCACATAAAGCTTGATATCATCAGAATACCTACAATATACTGACACAAAGTAGACCCTGCCGATGCTGCAGATCACCTCACAATATACAGTATTTTCGCTGCATAAGGCCGAAACCTTAGTAACAGCAAAATAATTACCTCTAATAATGATCGCAGCATCTGGCGAGTCACCATCAGATATAATCTTATACCTCAGTGGGTATCCTCTTACGTCTTTACATGCTATATACGGCTCCTGCAGGAGGACAACCACTATATCATCCTTTTCCATCAAATAACTAAATTGAGTGGCAACACTTTTAGATCTCTCTAAAGCCTTAATATACTCCAGACATTTTTTATCAACAGCCACATGTGCAGCATTAACTTTTTCCTCTTACAGTTTCAACACTCAGGTTGTTTTTCTTATTAGGGCAGTTCCAGTAAGAGTGTCCTTCAGTAGAACAGCGACCACACAGCACCTCCTTTCTACAGTATTTAGCCACATGTCCATACATTAAGCAATTAAAGCATTGAATTATTGTAAAAATTTCTTTAAATTTGCAAGCTGTCAAACAGATGTACAGTCTTGTTCTTTCCTTAATAATTTGCCATAATACAGTAGACATTTGAACTACCCAATTATTTATGTTAGAACTTTTATTTTTATTTACAATCCAAACCTCAATTCCTTCTAAAAACTTCTTCTCACTTATATTATTACCTGTAAAATTTTTCAACCACAATTGTTTAAGCAATTTTTTCTTCTCAACATCAGGCTCAACATCAAATATCACTATCTTAGGATACATAGGTTTAGGAATCGCATATTTCAAACCAATATCTTGTATTCTCGAACATCCTCTAAGTTTATCAATATCGTCATACTCTCGCCTTCTACAGTGACAGCTCTATCACGTATAGGTCTAATATTTCTGACCTTAACTGTGGATAACATTGGCCTCACTTCAAGCAAAATTTCAGTTTTCACTTTTTTTTTTTTTTTTTTTTATGAGAACCCCAAACACGAGAGGTATTATAACCTATAGTACTTAGTACCATGCTTGGGTTGGAGGTTGAGAAGACGAAAGAAGATATTTGTTGATATTGGACTTGAACTTCTGTAGATTGTAATTTTCGGGAAATACGTATGAAGGAAGGTTGTTCCAGAAAGCGGCAGTTGAATGAATAAATGAGGAAGATGAAAAGTTGGTTCTGTGGGTTTGAAGTTGGACAGTAAATGGATGTTGGCTGGTGGCGGCACGTGTTCGGACTGTTTTGAAAGAGAGAGCGGGAATTATAGAAGCCAATTCAGAAGAACAGTGCCCATGGAAGTATCTGTAGAAGAGGCATGCAGCAGAAACAGTGCGTCTATTAGAAAGCGAGTGGAGAGACTCTGTTAGAGATGAATCATTAATTAACCTAACTGCCCTCTTCTGAATGGAATCAAGAAGCCTGAGAGAGGTTTTGGGGGCACCACCCCAGATGTGGGAACAATATTCCATGGCAGGGCGGATTTGCGATTTATACAGAGTGAGCAGCTGTTTGGGAGAAAAGTAACGCCGAGAGGGAAAGAGAAAACCAAGTTTTTTAGATGCAGAGGAAGCAATATTTGTAATGTGCTTGTGCCAAGAGAGAATAGAAGTCAGGGTAACCCCCAAAAGAGATATATCATTTTGCCTAGAAATCGGAGTGTCACTAAAGATAAGCATAGGAGCAGAAGAATCCTTTTTGCGAGATATAAGACAAGATTGAGTTTTAGAAGGGTTGAAATCAACTAAGTTGTCTTTGCCCCACTGGAGAATTACCTGAAGATCGGCATTTAAGGAATTGGCAGCAGATTTTCGAGAACTTGAAGCTGATTGAGCTGGACAAGGTTTCTCAAAATGGAAAATTGAATGCAATGTGCTATCATCGGCAAAACTATGGATAGGATTTCCAGTCAATGGAAGAAGGTCATTGATATACAAGAGGAAAAGAGTGGGGGAAAGAACTGAACCTTGGGGGACACCGGCATTAGTGAAGAAGTTAGAAGACAGAGAGCCATCTACCATCACCCTCAGTGAGCGATCAGAGAGAAAACTGGATAACCAATTACTAAAAACAGTTGGCAAACCATAAGATGGAAGCTTGTTTAGAAGACCTTTATGCCAAACACGATCAAAAGCCTTTGAGATGTCAAGAGCAACTACTTGTGTTTCACCAAACCTTTCCATTGAATTAGTCCATAAATGGGTAACATAAGCCAGAATATCTCCAGTGGATCGACACTGACGGAATCCATACTGGCGATCGTTGATCAGACGGAAGGTTTCTAGGTAGTTTAAGAGTTGGCGGTTAATTGATTTCTCCATTACTTTAGAAAGAGTAGAAGTAATTGCAATGGGACGATAATTGGATGGGAGGGATTTGTCACCTTTTTTAGGAACTGGCTGGATATGAGCAAATTTCCAAGCAGAAGGAAAAACACTTTTGGAATAAGAAAGTGAAAAAAGGCGGCAAAGAATAGGAGTAAGTTCAGGAGCACAGGTTTTGAGAACAAGTGGAGAAATACCATCAGGACCTGGAGCTTTCTTAGCATCAAGATTCATCAAAATCCTTCTGATATCCTTTTGACGGAAGACCACAGGAGGCATTGAATGGAGCGAGTTAGGAATGGTGGGAGGTGTTTTACTAAGATCATTAATACATGAGCTCGAAGAAAAATGGGATGCTAGCAGGTCAGCTTTATCCTTGGCTGAAGTGACAACAGAACCATCTGGTTTGGACAGAGGTGGGAGCAGAGATGGGCAAAAGTTGCGGCCAATAGCTTTGGCAACAGACCAGAATGCTCGGCTACCATTAGGGCAAGAAGCAAGTTTTCTACTCTTAGCCTGTTCAAACTCTAGTTTGGACTGATTAATAACTGCTTTACAATTGTTGCAAGCTTTGGTGTAGGCAGAAAATGAAACTGAAGAATTAGAAACAAGCCAATTACGATATGCAACGTTCTTCTCTTGGACAGCCTTAACACATTTATTGGAAAACCAAGGTTTAGATAAAGGACGAGATTTTAAAGTGGAGTGTGGGATAAAGGATTCCATTCCTGCAAGAATAATTTCACTGACACGATCTGAGCAAACGTTGACATCAGAAGTTTTGAAACAGTAATCAGACCAAGGAAAAGAAGAAAAGAAGTCTCGAAGGTCATCCCATTTTGCATTCTTGTAATGCCAAACAATACGAGGTTGGGAATAGCCATGAGATAAAGGTTCCATTGGAGAAGAGACAATCACCAAGTTGTGATCTGAAGTGCCTAAAGGACCTCTCACTTCAACCTTGTACTTAGAAGGGTTGTTTGTGAGAAAAAGATCAAGCGTATTGGCTGTATGATTAGGATTGTCCGGTATTCTTGTAGGTAAATGAACAATCTGTGCTAGGTCATTAGTAATTGCAAAAGCCTCAGCATCTCGACCTGCTGGGTCGGTGTGACTAGAAAACGGAAGCCAGCTGGAGTTGTGAACGTTAAAATCACCAAGGAAAATTACCTCACTGTTAGAAAAGTTGGACTGGAGAAAGTCAAGTTGCAAAGAGAGGAAGTCAAAGAGCTCCAAGTGATTAGTGGAGTTGGGAGAACGGTAGAGACAACAGATGAATTTTACACAATGAGGTAGAGAGATTTTAAGCCAGAGAAGATCAAAGAGAGGAGATTCCAAATTGTCAAGTCTTTGACAGGGAATATCAGAACGGACATATGCACAAGTACCACCTTTGAGGCGAAAGGAATCATACAGCAAATAATTTGGACATCTGAGATGAGCAGTAGTTGAATCAACTGATAACTGAGATTCAGTCAGAAAAAGAACATGGGGTTTGGAAGACTGCAAGTGGAAATGGACATCGTTGAGATTAGAATTGAGACCACGTATATTTGTGAAATGAATTAGGAAGTCCTTGGGAGGTTTAGATCTTTTCGCAGATAAGCTTGCTCTATTATTTTGACAATTCATGGTGTATTCAATAGTAAGAAAAAGTGGGTGGGACATGCTGTATGAAGTAATGAAATTTTTGGATATGGCGTACATGTGGTAAGAATATACCCAGATCCTTGACATAACGTGGCCTCAACAATGCTCCCCGCATACACACTACTCGGACTCCTTCCAGTCACTGTCTGGCAGAGTAGAGGTAGCAAGATTATACACTAGCTGATCCGGAAGCTTCCTAGAGTTACCAATAGGTTCAGTCCGGTGTACTAACTAGCGGCTGGCCTGCGAACACCGTTTTAGAGCTGTACCCTCGAAATGTAAGGAATGTTGGATCTCACCACGACATTCATCATAACCTCAAAAATCATCAATCATACTGCATGATGGAAGAGATAGGGAAGGGTTGGCCGGAACTTAGCTCTAGAGACTAAACATGGGTTCCACCACTTCAAGCCTCCAATAAGCAAAGTGGTGGTATTTCACTGGTTGATGAGAGTCATCTACCACCTAGTATTGCCTGGTAACATAGAGGGGCGGCGTTCCTCCATGTGGTGTGGGCGCCACACCTCGACCCCTGCTTACGTTGGTTCACACCTGGGTGGTCACCCACCATGTACTTGTGCATGAAGGTTATACCCAGGATTACTAACAGTCCCACCATCGTGAAGGTGCAAGCAGAGGATTTGGCTGTCATAGACCGTCCGGACTTCGCCGAAATTGGGTCCACTTTGACTTGAGTGTCACCCGAATATCAGTTCCATCAGCGTTTTAGACTCCCAGGTAGCAAGAACAGCTTGTCTGGCATATCTGAGAGAATGTCTGTGACAACCTCAAGAACCTGAGGACTTCATCACTGGTTTTCTCTCTATCAGTCACTGCTTTAATGATCATAACTTTCGGAGCTTTGTTCTCGGTATCGGACTTCTTTACTTTTGAAGTCCGATACCGAGAAAGTGGATACTTCTTTATCCACTTTCCTTTTAAGTCTATCTTTTAGAACTATATTCTCCATGAAAACATTATAAGCCCTTGTTTCCAAGTCATCCCATAAGTCCATTACTATTCGAATTGCTGCCATAGGGACTTTACTATTCTCATCCCATAAGAAACTTTTTAATCTTTTTTGGATTTCTTGGACATGCTGAAATCCTTCATTTTCAGGTTTCTCAGTTATACTGTCTTCCTTCCTCTTTCTTTTTCGATTTTTATCCTTTTCCTGAACATTAGAGTCTGAAAGTGCTTCTTGACTTACATCAGCACCTTTTGACTTTTTCCTCTTTGTGCTTTTCCCTTCAGTCCCTTGTACAAGACCAGTGATGACGATCTTGTTTTGACAGGTGTTCTGGGAATAGTTTTCCCAGAGAATATCTTGATTTCAGTCATATTTTCTACTTGAGAGAGTATTTCCTCTCTCCCATCCTCACTATTTGCTGTTGACAGGTCTTCATCCATAATACCTGAATCACTTGTAGTGGACATAAATTAGTATTGTATAACATAAAATAACTTATATACAATTTAAAAGTCAAAATTAAACACTATTAATGACAAACTCCGTAGCCGAGTGGGCAGGAGCGGGAGTGCAGTAGCACACGCTCTTTGAGTAGACCGGGGTTCAAGCCCCTGACTGCTGAATACGGTCGATCTGCCAACCCGCACTGGACCAGCGTGGCAGATTATGGTCCATTTCCCTCAGCATGAATTGTTGAGGAGGCTTCCACCCTGCAGTGGGTTGATAATGGTTGCACTTTACTTTTAATGACAAACTGTATATAGTATTTACAACTGTTAAGTCAGAGAGCAAGGAGCCCTCGATCAAAAAAAATAAAAAAATTAATATTAATGTTGCAATATGATTAAAAGTAATAAATAATAAAATCCTAAAATATAAAGCAAAACCAACAAACAATCCAGCCAAAAGTACATTAATAACATAAAACTTTAAGCAAATTTAAAACTATTAAAATAACTCACTAACCTCACAAGTACAATACTACACTAAAGCACAGTGAAAGAAATCCTCATCACACATGATTGCGTTAGTAAGATGTTAAGCCTCCGTAGCCGAGTGGGCAGGAGCGGGAGTGCAGTAGCACACGCTCTTTGAGTAGACCAGGGTTCAAGCTCCTGACTGCTGAATACGGTCGATCTGCCAACCCGCACTGGACCAGCGTGGCAGATTATGGTCCATTTCCCTCAGCATGAATTGTTGAGGAGGCTTCCACCCTGCAGTGGGTTGATAATGGCTGCACTTTACTTTTTTTTTTTTTTAATCGGAGTGAAGAGGTAATATTCTGACAGCTGGCTACTTTTGCTATAGCTGAAAAACTGTCCCGTGTTTGATACAGGTATGTTCTTAGCTTCATCTTACTGCCATATAAATAAAAAATACCTTGTATAAATATAACAAATTACTTTTTTTTTTAACACAAGAGCCTATCTGCCATTTTAAATACTATTTCCATGTTTAGCACCCCAAAATCTATAAAGTAAACTTATTTTCATGCCCGTAACAAGATATGACCCAAAATTTGTTGTTCGGTGTTATTGGGACAAAACCCACCTCTGTGCTCATCTTGTCAGAGTCAGCTTATGGTCTCTGTCATTTACTGGTTGATTGTCCCTTATGTTTAACTATCTGCTCAAATACTTTTCAGACACTCTCTAGGTTGAACATTGCACAGGATTCATCACATTTCCTAGGAAAGGATGCAAATATAGAAATTTTAATCTATTTGAATCATATTGGCCTGTATGGAAGCATATAATTTAACATATATAACGATGAGCTGTTGGAAATAAACACTGAACAGACACAATTTGGCTTCAGTTGCCTTTGTGTTCTTAAATCCACTAGCAATAATACCTGTTCCAACAGATCTATCCTTCATAAAATGAGGCCTTCAAACCTGTATGCAGTACTCAAGATGTAGCCTCACCATTGCCTTATACAATGTCGCCTCTGTAGCCAGATGGGCAGGAGCAGCAGTGCGTAGCACACGCTTCTTGATTAGATTAGGGTTCAAGCCCGTGACCACCAAATACGGAGGATGCGGAAAGGTCAGGGAATGACCACCACATATCCCCGGAGCAATATGGCCTTAGTTGCTAATGTTCCTAAAAAAAAACCACATAACATCAATAGCCTTATACAATGGGATAATCACCTCCCTATGCCTGCTTGCAGAATTCCTGTATATTGTTGACAAAATCCCACGAAGCTGGCCTGGCTCATGGTACCTTGCTCAGAGAACTACATGTCTGACTGCACAGTTACCTCCAGGGCGCCTCCGTAGCCAGGTGGGAAGGAGCAGCAGTGCGTAGCACACGTTTCTTGATTAGACCGGGGTTCGAGCCCGTCACCACCAAATACGGAGGATGCGGAAAGGTCAAGGAATGACCACCGCATATCCCGGAGCAATATGGCCTTAGTTGCTAATGCTCCTAAAAACCAACCAAACAACAACAAAGTTACCTCCAGACCTTTTTCATTGTCCACTACCCTGAATGTAGTACTACACAGTTGGTTCATTAATCTGGAATTACTGCTCCCCATATGAAGTACCTTGCATTTGTCAATTGCCCTTGGAGTAATATACAAAAATGTTCCGGATTTATGAAGTCCAATGTATGTGTGTGTGGGTGAGGCATTCTAAACTATATTTGATAATAGATTTAATTAACATTACACTGCATGCTTCTAGTCTCTTTAATGTTCTTGAAGCTGACAAAGCTATTGAACACTAATATAAACAATTAAGAAATAGTATTAGCAATTATCTCAACAATGATGAAAGTTATAGTCAGAAACAGCTTTAATGAAATTGACTTGCTTGTGAAAAAATGATACAATTTTAGAAGCAACACTAATCTTAAAATTTAAAAAAAAATAAAATTTATATAGGTAATATTTTCAAACTTAAATGAAAAGTAGATAAATACAGCTATTTGGAATGATGCTTAAAGGATTTTTTTAAAGAAGTTTTTTTTTAAATACTAATATTACAATGCGATGCAATATTAGAATTTAAATAGATTTTATGAGTAGATTTTAGTTACACAGCCATTTTTAATTTTGATTAACTTTTTTTTTTAATTAAAATAGTTTTTATTTTTCGTTATAGGTTTTATGCTTGATAACTGCTCCTGTTACTCTTGTCATCAGTAGTCAGCAAGATGCCACGTTTGCTTTTGTAGCTCTTGCTATTATTTTTTGCAGTTTTTTGTCAATGGCTCTAGTATTTGTACCAAAGGTAAGTTAAACATATGAAGCCTAGTGTTTAGAAGAGTCCTGCATGAAATTTAAATGTGTGGTTAGTTTAATATTTATAAATCTTGATACTCATAAAAGGTGAGTGCAGTAGCACCAAGTTGTAAACTCAGCTAAACAATAATACTTCCAAATTCTTTTCATATATAAACTGGATTTAAATATCATAGATTAAATTTAAACATATTCTCCTGAATTGATCAAAACCTCTGCAACAAAAATTATATATTTCATACATTTTTGCTTAGAGTCATCTGGAACATTATCCAAAACAGTTTAGGTTTTTTATATCAGCTTATAAAGAGTCTTTAGTTGGGTTTTGTAAACTTTGTTGGCACAACGTCAAATGAAAAAGTTATCAAAAAATGTTAGATCTGGATTCCTAGGGAGACTATTTGGGTCCATTCCGTCCTAGTCTCCTTTCAGAAAAGTTACTACTCCAGCTTTGCTTCAATGGTTAATGTGAAATGTGGAGGGGAGGCAGATGCCCATCCTGAATAATTATTATTTCTTCAGCATTTTTCCATTGTGGAATGATCGACCATAAATCTTCAAGTATCTGCAAGTAGCATTCACTTTTCTTGGTATTCCTTAACCAACAAAGTGTTGGTTAAGGAATGTCGTCTTGAACCAACGCATGATAATTAGCCTGGATTGCTTTCACACTGTCATTCTTGGATTTGTCCAATAATGGGGAATGTAGTGAATGATGGATACTATAGCATGGAATGCTGCTTCATTTGGTAAGAGAATGTTGTTGAATAGATTAGGTTAATCTTCTTTCCATGATAACATGTGTTCAGTAGATTTCATGAAGTTTCTTTTCATGCAAAATCAATCACTTTACAGGAGCATTATGGTTGAATGTGTATTGTTATAGGCAGGCCACTACACATACGCCGGCACTTCCGTAGCCAGGTGGGCAGGAGCAGCAGTGTGTAGCACACGCTTCTTGATTAGACCAGGATTCACCCCCTGACCACCAAATACGGAGGATGCGGAAAGGTCGGGGAATGACCACCGCATATCCCCAGAGTAATATGGCCTTAGTTGCTAATGCTCCTAAAAAAAAAAAAAAAAAAACTACACATACTAACAGTAAATACCCAGAAAGTCCATAGCTACATAAGCGAAGGAGTCTCTGCTGTGTGATGTGAGTCTCAGAATTTTTTGACTATGCTATAAACTGAATACTGTAGTTTGTTATATTTCTTTTGTTTCCGAAGTAAGGAATTTTGTTTAAGAAGTAAAATAAGGAATTACTTATGAGATACCCTGTATATAAATACTGCAGAAAACTGAAGTCTACTTGAAAAGACAACAGATCAGAAAAAAAAAAAATGTGAAGATATCATATCATGGCATTGCATTGTCAGTTTTTGCAAGCTATTGTTATAAACTGCCACAATGTTGTTACACTATAACTTCTCCAAAATAGAGGTATAATGTAGTGCTCTTTTTCCTTAGGGAAGGGAGCATTATACCTCTTTGTATGCAGGGAACACTGCATACATAATTGAGTTTGAATTTTTGCCAATTACACAGATGTAATTGGCAAAAGCAGTGCATGCTAAGTTAAAAAGCAAAAGAGAGAAATGTGATTCTTTGTGTGTGTGTGTGTGTGTGTGTGTGTGTGTGTGTGTGTGTGTGTGTGTGTGTGTGTGTGTGTGTGTGTGTGTGTGTGTGGATTACAAGTATTAAACAGCAAATAATATCTCAAGATATGAATACTCTCTTGTTATTAGGTATACTGTATATAGTTATACATAATAAACAACAGTGCTTTAAATTGTAAATTGTTTCTTAAGAAGAATAATTAATTGTTTTGATCCCTGAATGAAAAAATACTGTTTTTCTCAGAAGAAGTACAGTCATCAATATTCTTATATTGAGTACATACATGCATGATGTAAAAGAGATTTTCAGCACCTGTGTTTGAAAGCACGTTTGTATTGTTAGCTGATTAAATTTTTTTTTGGTTTTAAGTTTTTTATTAATCTTTTTTTATTTTTGTGTAGTGTTTTTAAATGTTGTTTTTAAATGTATTACTTGTATGTTCATAGCATAAAATTAAAGATGATTTCCTATGATTCTTCTATGTACAGCATACATTTCTTGAAGAAGGAGATAAAACAAAAGTGAAATTTGCTATACATGTTTGTTTTTTAACATAAGACAATGTTAAAAAACAAAGATGAACAAGTGATATTGAAGTACAGAATCTTTTCCTTTTTAGTTATAAATGTTTAGGTGTTTCATAACACATATTGATCCTTTCAGGATCTGGAAACGGTGAAAGAAGCTTAACAAATAAATGCCTGAAATATACCTGAGTAATTATTCTCCTTACCTTTAAAGGTAGTGCTCAAAATGGCAGCTTTGCCTTGAGTACATGCGTGAACACACTTCGTCATAGAATTAAAAAAGTGCATTTAAAAATTCCAGGTATTTTTTAGTGTTTCTGGCATCTGTGTTCTACACAGTGAATCATTTCAGTGTTGTCAAATGGGTGTTGCATAATTGATGAATTTCATATGACCTCACGGGTTAAATTTTGCTTGTGATATAGAAGAAGCTGTTGCTTCTATAAAATTTTCCTCGCCGCTGCATGCCCTACTCACTCTGCTCTTGTTATTCTTCAGAGGCTGTCACCAGGATTTTCCTCTACATGGGCCCCGAGTGCCAAGCGAGTGATCTAGCGATTTACAAAGTGAATTTGAAAGAGTTTTTTTCTAAGGAGAATTTGTTAAAGAGATTTCCAAAAGCTTTACTTTCAAAGTTATTTATTTTCTGGCTCTTTGTAAATAAAGAAGGAAGCCTCCTACAAGAAAGGAAAGACACCTTTCTTTTGTATATATAACTACTTTTCTAACACACTAACCACTAACCTTTATCGCTTGGTCACTGGTGGCACCGCTCCTGCCTCCACGTGGCGGGGCGGTAACCTGGGGGATAAATCAACCCTCGGGGCTAAAAGGAGCAGTAATGGAAACCAATGAATTTCCACGTCTAGAGCCCAAGAGTGCTCAATATGACAATCATGAAACCGACCATGACTTCTCTACCTCGAAGAGAATGAAAAAAGATGCAGGCAGACAGGAATCACCAGCCTTCCTAATTATCCATTCTCTGTCGGCACAGCCTGTTAGCAAGCTCTCCCCTTTCATAATCCAGTGATGTCTGGAACATGCAGCAGCATCACCAAAAATGGTGAAACGTCTCCAATCCGGGGACTTGCTAATAGAGACTTCTCTCCCAAGATATTCTGAACAACTATTGAAACTCACCACTTTAAGCGGAATTCCAATACAAATCACTCCACATAACACCCTGAATTCGTCCAAGGGAGTGATTACTGAGTGGGATCTACTGAACGTGTCCGAAGAAGAAATAGTACAGGAACTAAAGACACAAAATGTAACTCAAGCAAAAAGAATCATGATATGAAAAGATGGTACCTCAGTCCCAACACGTAACATAATTCTAACTTTCAATTCACCGAATCTACCAGCATCAGTCAAAGCAGGTTACTTAAATTGCCGTGTTCGACCCTTTATCCCAAATCCCCTAAGATGCTACAAATGCCAGAAATTTGGTCACTCCCAGACAGCATGCCGTGGCGTTTCAACATGTCCAAACTTTGGCTCCACAACTCATACCCAGTCAGAATGCAGAGCACAAACTCCGCAGTGTCCTAACTGCAGGGGAAGCCATCCAGCATACTCTAAAGAATGTGATCTCTGGAAGATAGGCAAGAAAATACAAAAATATAAGACTGAAAATAAAGTCTCCTATCAAGAAGCTAGGAAACAAATCAAACTGATCATGCCAAATAGCTCTTATGCCTCGGTTATCCACTCTCACCAATCAGTAGCATGTCAGACGGAAGTGTCACTCTCTCCAGATAAATCGATTGCAGACTGGGCTCGATCAGTTCTATCGACCCTGCCTACATCAAAGCCAAACACAGTAGATCAAAGTATGAATAAACCTCTTACTGTTCCAACCCAGATCATAACCCAAGGTAAAGTAACAGAAAAACTGCAAAAATCAGATCCTGTCGAGGTTAATCAACCACCCTCAACAAGGATGGATACTGATGATACAATTACCCAAGACCTTCTTGAATTACATGCAGATGGTGAAATGGAAGATAACAATAATTCAACACGCCCCAACTTCCCCAGAAAAGAAAAACCTAAGCTGGATCGTCACAAACAACCCACTTATAAAAAGCAGTCGGATTCATCTCCCTCTTACAAATCTAAATAATGGAACAGATCATCCAATGGAACTGTAGAGGCCTTCGCAGTAATATCGATGATATCCATGAATTAATTCACCACCACAAACCTCTTGCAATGTGCTTGCAGGAAACGAATTTGACACCTCAGATCTCAATCAAAATAAAAAATTATACTATGTTCAGACAAGACAGTGCTGGCACTAACAGTGCTCACGGAGGAGTAGCAATACTCGTGGATTCAAGCATCCCCTCCAGACGCATCCATTTACAAACCTCCTTAGAAGCTGTTGCCACTCGCATTGTAAATGGTATTACACTGACACTGGTTTCAATCTATCTTCCACCAAATCATCAATATACCATTCAAGAAATCGAAGATCTTGTCTTGCAGTTACCATCTCCCTTTTGTATCCTAGGAGACTTTAATGCCCACCATCCAATATGGGGTTCCCCTATATCAGACAAACGAGGGAAGCTTATTGAAATGTTGATAGACAGGCAAAATTTAACTTTACTAAATACTGGCACTCCCACATATATCCATCTCCCTACAGGTTCAACTTCTACAATAGACTACTTCTACCATTTGTTCCCCAATCCTCTTTCCAAGTATAGAGTGGGTAACTCTAAGAGATCCTTATAGCAGTGACCACTATCCCATAATCTGCAAAATTCAAACCTCCTGTTCCTTCCCAACAGAAAATCCAATGAAATGGAAATTTTCAAGAGCTGACTGGACAAAATACAGAACACACATATCATTTGACAACTACATTATTCAGTCCTGTTCCATCGACAGTGTTACTGAGCACATCACAAATCAAATTCTGTCAGCCGCATCCGCTACCATTCCTCAATATCAAGTAAGAAATAGACGAAAAACAAATTACTGGTGGAATGAAGACTGTAATCATGCGAAAAAATAGAAAAACAAAGCGTGGAACCTTTTCCGCAAACACCCAACCACCTCCAATCTTATTAGTTATAAACGTCTCAGAGCAAAAGCCCGTTTCATCAGACGTAAAGCGAAAAAAGAAAATTGGATTAAATTTGCCTCATCAGTAAATAAAAATACTGATATCAGATTAATAGGGAGAAAAATAAAATGTTTAAACAGTAAATTCCCTCCTTTATCCACCCCACTACTGAACTGGAATGGACAGGAGCTTACTACTCCTACAGAAATATCAAATGCACTCGGAACCACATTTTCTCAGTTGTCTTCTTCTGTCACCTATGATCAAACATTTCAAAAACTTAAAACAATTGCAGAGAAATCCAGACTAAATTTCACTGACAATTCTGCATTAACTTATAATAAACCATTTACCATGCTTGAGCTGCAACAATCCCTTAAAAACTCAAGAAACAGTGCTGCGAAATTTGGATCAGAGATCACTTTCATTACTGCTCATATTTTTCAATCGAATTTTTTCCGAACATACCTTCCCAAGTTCCTGGAGTCATTCTTATGTACTAGCAGTTGCAAAGCCCGGTAAAGATCATTCTGTTCCGCAAAATTACAGACCAATATCTCTTACCAGCTGTCTAAGCAAAACCCTCGAGAAAACGTTACATCGCCATCTCACTTGGTTCCTGGAGTCCCAAAATTTGACTCACAACAATCAATTTGGATTCCGGAAAAATCGATCTTCATTGGATCTCATGATCAAAACCGAGACAAACATTAGAAATGCTTTCGCCAAGAAGGAACATCTCGTAATGGTCTGTCTTGACGTTGAGAAAGCCTTTGACACTACATGGCGATTCGGCCTCTTAAAAGATCTGCATTCTCTTGGCCTGAGAGGTAATTTACCATACTTTATCAAAAATTTTCTACACCAGAGATCCTTTCAAGTTCGTTACCGGGGAACCCTCTCTAAGATCTTTACCCAAGAAGAAGGAATTCCGCAACGGTCGGTTCTCAGTGCCACTTTATTTGCAATGAGAATGAACCATATAATTGAACTCATTCCGAAAACTGTAGATTCGTACCTTTTCGCAGATGATCTCTCAATATCCTGTCATTCTCAAAACATGCATTATATTGAACGCCAGCTACAAATATCAATTAATTGCATCGTGACATGGATGACACAGAATGGTTATAGACTCTCCAGCCAGAAATCTGCTGCCATACACTTCTGTAACAGACGCAATATGTATCCTGAGCCCGAGCTCCACTTGAATAACCATCCTCTTCCCATAGCTAATTGTATTCGTCTACTAGGATTATTTTTCGACAGCAAGTTAAACTTCCAAAAACACGTTGAATATCTCTGGACAAACTGTCAAAAGAAACTGAACATACTCAGAGTTTTATCAGCGACAACATGGGAAGCAGATCGTTACAGCCTGCTTCACCTATACAGAACCATAATTAGATCACGCCTGGACTACGGGGCGCCTGTTTTCGATTCTGCTAGGGAGAGTGTTTTATCTCGCCTCAACCCTATTCAGCATTCAGCTCTTAGATCAGCATTAGGTGCGTTCAGAACATCTCCAGTGCAAAGTTTATATATCGAAGCCCATGAGCCTCCTCTAAATATCAGGAGAAAGATGTTGCTGTTAAACTATGCAATCAAAATCCAAAGCCAGAGAACCCATCCTAATTGGTCAATACTTCATGATCCGCTGTATATGACCCTGTATAGAAACAAACCACAGACAGTTCGGCCTGCTGGTATTAGGCTAAAACATCTAACAGAAGATTGGGATATACACTTCGATAAAATCTTGCAAGATCCTATAGATCCTGACCCTCCATGGTCTGTCATCATGCCAATGTGTGACAAGTATTTCCACCAGTGGGGTAAACACTCTCTATCAGACGTTACCATCCAACAGCTACACATTGAACATGCTCAACATTATCCTGACTTCGCTAAAATATATACAGATGGATCGAAGTCTGAGAGTGGATCGGGTGCAGCAGTGGTACTCCCTGATAAAATAATTTCTCAATCTCTTCTAACAGAGTGTAGTAGCTACACAACTGAATTATTTGCCACAAACCTTGCATTAGAAAATATCTTCCATATGTCAACTCAAAAGAGCATAATATACACAGACTCACAGGGTTCCATATTAGCATTGCAAAACAATTCCCTGCCTACTCACCCGATATTAAAGCTCATCAAAACACAGTTGATACGTCTTAGAGAGCATCAGCAAAAGGTTATCTTCTGCTGGATCCCAGGCCATACCGGAATACCAGGGAATGAAATTGCAGATGATGCTGCCAAAAATCCATTCAGCCCAGCCCCAATGAATTCGCTAGTTCCCGTCACAGATTATAAAATGAATATACAAAGAATATGTAAGGATCAATGGACTCTTCAGTGGCAAACACAACTCCATAATAAACTATGCCAAATAAAACCCTTACCAAAATTATGGGCTTCTAGCTTTATAGCAAACAGACAAGAAGAAGTAATTCTAGCCAGAGTCAGAATCGGTCATACTCATTTAACACATCTGTTTCTTTTGTCAGGAAATGATCCTCCCCAGTGTGATCATTGTCATACACCACTCACAGTCAAACACATACTTCTGGACTGTACTCTATATAATAATGCTCGATTAATGTCTTTCAGTTCTCTGTCAAATTTAAAGGAACCTTTGTCACTTCGCCATATCATAGGCGAAAATTCAAATCTCGCAGAATTCTTCTCCTTTCTAAAACGAATAAGATTGTACAACCGTATTTAACTGCTTCTAAATCAACAAATGCAGACAGTATGCACCACTTCCATAAGTGCAATATGGCCTAAGTAGCCATTGCACTTTAAACCCCAACAACAACAACAACCTCTACATGATTTTCTCACCCACTGCTTCAATCTAATAGTTTTGGTACCAATTGGTCTACCACCATCTGAAGCTTACTTATTGAATGATCCTGTGTATCCAAGACACTCATCTGTTCCCCGAAAGGTCTTCCTACTTGGCAGATTATGATTCAGAAACCCTTCCACATACAGACATCTTGCTATGGCTGTGTTATAGTTGATAATTCCTTACACAAGATGCATGTCTGTCATTAAATGACAGCATACATCGCATGTAAACCTCCATTGTCACTTCAAATTCACACTGTCACTTAATAGTACAAAAACTTTTAATATTTTAGAAATAAACAAGGAGTTACCTTTTTTATTCAGTCAGTAGGATTTCTTCTTTACCAATTCTCCTTATGCGAATAAATTACGAAATGATACGTTAAAACCAGATTACATAATTTAAAATAATTTAAAACTCATAATGTATTCCTCACTATTGACACACGAGCAGTCCAATACTCCAGGATCACAGTGGTGGACCCCGGAAATATCAAAACCCCCATGCAACCTTTAGTGAAGGAAGATATTTTGTCATAAACGCGAATTTGAAATATGAAAGAAATACTATTAAAATGTGATAAAAGTATGACAAAACAAGGAATTTAAAATGCGCTAAAAATTCCTCCCTTAAGTGGATTAAACTTTTTGACAAGTGTCACGTTCACAGGGTGGAATGAAACTAACGAACCGTGTGTGTTTGGAATCTTATAAATAGGAGATTAGTCTTTGGTAAGCTTGCGTTCAAATGACCACAAATCAGATAAGAGAAATGGACGTCTAATGTTAATAGAGTTTTTTTTTTTTTTTTTTTTTGTAATTTCATTTCTGAAATTGTGGAAATCAATTTAGTATAATCATGTTGAATATTTAAAATTTTGGCTTCATTAAACAGGAATGTGTGATTTTCATTTATCACATGGAATGCTAGTTTTGTTGCATTTGCACATGATGCACAGACTGATGCTTCATGTTGCTTAACCCTTGAGTTTAAAATACATTTGGTAGATCGAAATGTAAGAAGAATCACAATCCTTACATGAAATGTGGTAAATGAGGTCATGTGTTTGTTTGGAAGTCGATATTACCGTGTGATTGTTTTAGTGTTGCATATAATTTATGGCCTGGTTTTTCTATATTTTCATTTCTGTACTTCTAAAAAGGTTGTTAATTTGTCTATACTCATATGGCACTGAAATAAAATATTTTTTATTAATCCTGTCATCTTAAAAACTTTTAAGGTGTTTTTTTTTTTTTTTTCCTGAGTTGCACTAAGCTGATTTTATAGTAAGAATCTACAGTTCTAACAGTAATATAGTGTTTCAAAATAAATTCATAGTGAAATAGTAATCAACTTTTATACCTGTCTACCTGTGCTGTTATAATGTGGTTTTCCTACCCAGAGATTTTGGGTAAACTTTTTTCATTGTTTTCAGATCCTGAAGGTACAGCCTACATGTACCTTTAGGATCTTAAAGGTACAGCTTTCATTTGTAGTCCCTTCAGTTGTTATTCAGGTCACAATTCAGACTCACTGAATTTTGTTATACAAGTATTTCAAAATTTACATACAAAAAGGCATATAAATCCTGTATTGTTAGTTGAGATATAGTAGTGACTTTGAAATAATACCATTTCAAATAATCCAGTTTTGAATTAATGAGGATATATTGTATTAAGTTTTAGTTTTCATATGTTGAATTTTTCACTTGTAACATTTCAATAAATATCTTTATTTACAACGCATGTTATACGATTTGTTTATTTTATCAATATGATCTTAAAAATTTCAGGGAATTGTTCTTTGAAGAATTGAATTTTCAAGTAAATTCTGATTCCAGAATTGGTTGTTCTTGTTAAAGAACTCTTTTTTGAAATTGGATCAGAAATTCTCATAGAATTACCATTTTATATTTCCAGAAGCAAAAAAAAATAGGAGAATTCAATTTCTTATTCAGTTCTTTTACAAATGTGTGTTTTAATGTGTATATTACTAATCTTACTATGAGTTATTAACTTATTGTAATCTTGTTGGCCTTCAGTGCAGTTTGTGTTATATATATCTGTTTAAATGGTGTTATACTTTTAGCATTAGCATTAGTAGAGGAATATGATCCAAGAAAGCAAGCTTATGCAGCATCAGCCAAAAAAAAAAAAAAAAAAAAACCCACTCCCATTCACCCCTCCATTCGTTCCAAATACCTGTCCAGCTCAGCATTAAATTTATTTAGGACATCAACTTCCACAACAAAGGATGGAAGTCTGTTCCACCAACCAACTACCTACCCACTGGCTAAAAGCAAACTTCTGCGCATCTATCCTACATCTGTCTTTTCTCAATTTGAATTTATGCTCTCTCTCAGGTGATTATTCTGAGCAAGAGGAAGAATCCCATCAGCATTGAGCATGCTCAAACCATTCAAGGCTTTATACACCTCAATCAGATCACCTCGTAGGTGCCTAGTCTCCAGACACTGTAATTGCCTTTCTTCGTAAGAGCAACCCTTTATTCCATTCACTAATCTTGTTGCCCTTCTCTGTACTCATTCCAACAGCTCTACATCCTTCATAAAATGAGGCCTCCAGACCTGTATACAGTACTCAAGGTGTGGCCTGACCATTGCCTTATACAAGGGGATAATCACCTCCTTAACCCAGCTAGAAAAATTCCTGTATGTCATTGACAAGACACTAGGAGCTACTCTAACAAACCGTCTGCACTGTGCAAAAAACTTCATATCTGCCTGCACAATTACCCCCAGGTCCTTTTCATTCTCTACCACTGTCAGTGTGGAGTACCACAGAGTTTATACGTCACTCTGGGGTTACTGCTTCCCATATGTAGTACTTTACATTTGTCAATGTTAAACTTCATTTGCCACCTCTCAGCCCATCTGCTCAACTTTTCTAGATCCTGTTGCAGCAGCGTACTGTTATTAGGGTCCTTAACAACCCTGCCAACCATTGTATCATCTGCAAACTTGGACATTAAGCTTGATATACCATCATCAATATCATTTATAAATACAGAAAACAATGGACCCAACACTGAACCCTGAGGGACTCCACTAATAACATTAGTCCACGATGAGCAGTGTCCATTGGTTACCACTCTCTGTCCTTTCCCACTCAACCATCCCTTTATCCATAGCAGCAATTTGTCTCCAATGCCACACTGCTCCAATTTGTTCAGCAGTCTTCCATGTGCAACAGTATCAAAAGCCTTTCTAAGATCCAAATATATGATATCAAAGTTATTCCCTGTATCCAGTTCCTTTGTGACCACATCATAAAATCCAATCAAATTGGTCAGGCAAGACTTTCCCTTAACAAGACCATGCTGTGTCTGAGCTGTAACTGAAGTCTTGTCTAGATGATTCTACAGTGCTTCTTTAACCAGTGCCTCCATTAATTTTCCTGGAACAGAAGTTAAACTAACGGGTCTATAATTACTTGTGTTGCCCTTTGATCCTCCTTTGTGAATTGGGGTCACATTTGCACATCTCCAGTCCACGGGTACCTCCTCTGAGTCCAAATAAGCTCTCATAATTATGGCTAAGGGTTTGCTTACTTCCTTTGCTGCCTCCTTTAATATAACTGGATAGATTCCATCCACCCCAGATGCCTTTTTTATGTTTATCTTCAACAATTTCTTCTACACTTTCCTCTCAGTTATTAAAAAATCATCTAGCTCACTGCCAGAGTTTGACTCACCTCTGGCATTCCCCTCCCTGAATAACTCCTCATGGGTGAATGTAGATGCAAAATACTCATTTAGTTTGTTAGCCACCTGAGCAGGATCATCAACAGTTGAACCATCAATATCCAGTGGACCAATCTGATTCATCCCTTTCCTTCTGGAGTTTACATAGGTAAAGAACTCTTGGTTGTTTTTCTTTGCATCCTTTGCCAAGGATTTCTCATAATCTGCCTTTGCCTGCCTAATCTCCTTTGTGACTTGCTTACAGACCATCTTATATCTGTCATAGGCTTCCATGTCGCCCCATTAATTTATATGTATCCGATGCATTTTTCTTCTCTGCCATATGTCTCATTAGTTCATCTGACATCCATTTAGGCCAAACCTTGAACAATATTTCTTAGTTGGTATATAAAACTTGGTAGCTTCCAAGATAAATTCTTTGAATGCTTCCCATTTTGAATTTGCTGCTGGTAACATCATCAGTTAGTCCCACCGTATAGAATTTAAATACTGTCTCAGACCAGAGTAGTCGCCTTTACTCCTGATGGTAGTTACTTCTTTGAGTAAATCCCACTTTAGCACACTGTGAGGCACTTCCGTAGGCAGGTGGGAAGGAGCAACAGCGTGTAGCACACGCTTCTTGATTAGACCGAGGTTCGAGCCTGTGCCCACCAAATACGGAGGATGAGGAAAGGTCAGGGAATGACCACTGCATATCGCCACAGCAATATGGCCGTAGTTGCTAATGCTCCTAAAAACCAAACAAAATTAAAAACAAAAAAACAGCACACCGTGATCACTGCCACCTAGTGGTTCCTTTATCTGCAGATTCTTAATGCATGAAGAATCACTACCGATAATTAGATCAAGAGTATTACTCCCTCTAGTTGCCTCCCGAACATGCTGAGGTAGAAAACAATCATCCAATAAATGCACAAAAGCCTTGCTAGTGTGTGAGTGACCAACCCACAAATTCGAGTCAATATCTGGGAAATTAAAATCCCCCATTATAAGACTCTTATTTACAGGCCCACTCTATTTCCCTGTGCAGTTTCTTATTATACTGATCAGAGTAATTAGGCCTATAACACACTCCTACTCTCAATTTTGATCTCCCATTGCTTATGTCACACCAAACTGACTCGACACTGCACTGTCCAGCGATGTCAACTGGCTTCACTTCCTTGGATTTTATGTGTTTCTTAACTAATAGCATAACCCCTCCTGTCTATCATTCCTATACACATTGTACTCCCCAAATTCCAGTTCTGCATTCCTTATATCTGTGTGACACCACGTCTCTGATATCCCAACAATATCTGCCTTTGATGTTTTGAGCAATACCTCAAATTCATCAAATTTATTTACCAAACTCCTGGCATTGGTGTACATGCAAGTATACATGCACCTGTTCCTATTCTTAGCTAACCTAACATAACCCATGTGTTTACTCGTACCACAATGACTCCCAGCAGTCTTTGAAATACCCTGCATCTTGTTTTCTAGGCTGCTGCTCATTCCAATAGAAGCAGTGCAAGAATCACTTTCACCTCTGCCAGTGGCTACTGTTAATCTATTAGTCCTTGTATCCCCCCATGCTAGCAGTTTTCTGACCCACCTAACACTGCCTCGATAGCATCAGCAAATATTCTTGCACCCTTTCTATTTAAGTGTATCCCATCCCTGTAGAAGCAGTCTCTTCTGTTAACAAGTAGCCTTTTTGGGTGCTCTGTGTTAATATTTAATTTCAACTCTCTGATTACAAAGAGTTGAAAATTTGTATAATCTGTAACCAGAGAGTTGAGTGTTTCTATTGATTACTATTAGCTAATATTAATCTATATAGAAATATTATAGCACAATAAGGACAATGGATTGTTCTCATTTTGCCATAACTGATATTCATGTTTTGTAAGAAACATTGCAGTCTTTTCTTAGACTCCACAAAATGTTTGTCTGGCTTCACCTGCTATATTAAATGGGCAGATGAATATTTACTCAACAGGTCCTTTTCTGCTGATTGAGAAGGTAAATATATATATTTTTTCAAACTGTCTAACTAAATAACAAACTACAATAGCCACATGAATTTTACCTCAACTAATATATCAGCTGTTTGCAGTCAATTTTTATGTGTAGATTTGGAGAATAATTCATGAAATTTTGCATCAGGTTTTTGTGCTTGTCCATAATATGTATATCTATTACAATTTAGATTTGATAATAGAGAGATATTAAGTGCTCAATAATTCTTATATTCTATTATATTGTGAAATCAACAGGGATTATCTTTATTTTTGATATAGAATTGCTTCTATTTCAACCAACTCTCCTAGTCTAATGCATTAAAAATTAATTGTAATGACGATATAAAACTTATAAAAAATATTAAACATCTTCCTCACTGTCAGAACTAAAGTGAATCAAACCCCACAGTCTCAATATTGAGCACTCAACACACCCCCAGTTTTCAACCACCATACCTCTGCCAGTAAGGAAAATATTACGTCTATCAACATTAAATTTAAAAATTTTAAAATTTAGATAGTCTAAAAAGCTTAGCTGCATGTAGAGCATTTTCTCTCTTCTTTCCTTAAGTTGGACTAAAACTTTTCGAAACTACATGTTCAGTGTAAATTTTAATCTCAAATTCTTAATGGAATCTGACCATAAACAATGTTCTACAGGTATTTAATAATATCCATTCGAGATTAAAATTTACACTGGAAATTGAAGCAGAAACACATTCCATTAATTTTTTTTAATTTTACTATACACAGATTAGATCATAAACTAAATTTTAGTATATATAGAAAACCAACTAATAAGGGAATGCTTTTACATTTTCATAGTTATCACCCCTATTCATATAAAAAATCTGTCATGTTGAATCAATTTCTTAATGCTTTCAAATATTCCTCCTCTCAGATTTCATTAACAACATCGATAAATGAATTAACCAGAAAATTCATAAATAGGGATTATCCTTTAGCCTCTATAAATAAAATTAAAGCATTAGCATGGGAAAAAATAAACAATAACAACTTCGCAATACAGATTGTACGAAAATCGGAATTGGACAAAAAACATTTCATTACCATCCCATATGTCATGCATTGGTACAATAAACAAACTTAATCAAATATGTAAGGGTACCGACATGAAAATTATAGCCAAACCTATGAACAAATTATGCATGCTTTTTTTAGAAATTGACCATTAAACACTACATTCCAATTACAACATGACTTCATATACAGCATCACATGTAAAAACTGCAACGTGGTTTATGTAGGATCTACCATGGGGGGTGGCACAGTTTCGAGCAAAACAACGCGAAGCTTCAGTTCTGGCGGGTCGATCAAATGGTTCGGAACTTTCATTTCATGCAATAAATGAACAACATTCATTTGGCTTTAAGGAAATAAAAATTATAAATATTCAACATAACTGCTATAAATTACTTATTGCGGAAACCCTAGAGATGAAGTTATGTAATAATTCAATTAATATCTGTAGACCATTCTTATTATCGGATGATTGGTCATTTATGTGCATGCGTGAAGAACAAAAATTACTACATATGACAATTACTTCTGGTTGATTTTTGTGTTGCTCTTATTCTATGAACATGTAGTTTCGGAAAGTTTTAGTCCAACTTAAGGAAAGAAGAGAAAAAATGCTCCATATGCAGCTAAGCTTTTTAGACTATCTAAATTTTAAAATTTTTAAATTTAATGTTGATAGATGTAATATTTTCCTTACTGGCAGAGGTATGGTGGTTGAAAACCGGGGTTGTGTTGGGTGTTCAATATTGAGACTGTGGGGTTTGATTCACTGTTGTTCTGACAGTGAGGAAGATGTTTAATATTTTTTATAAGTTTTATATTGTCATTATAATTAATTTTTAATGCGTTGGACTAGGAGAGTTGGTTGAAATAGAAGCAATCCTATATCAAAAATAAAGGTAATCCCTGTTGATTTCACAATTACAATTTAGAAAAGTAGATATGACACTGACCTGTTGTGTTATCTGTAAATTATAGTGTTTACATGTGCTCATAGATGCGTAATGTTGAGTGGGGGTTAACATGTTCAACCTTGTCTGTTTTCCTCCCGCTTCTGTCTATTTCAGTAACAGAAAGACACTTGTACCTTGAGTACATGCACAGTTTATCTGTGTATATATATATATATTGCATATTGTTTGTTTTTTCTATGTTTTGCTTAGCATGATGCTGTTAAAAGTTTAAGCAGAAGCAAAGGAAGTGTCTGAATCACCCTGACAACTAAATGTGCATATTCTTTGTACTTTGGTTGCAAGATTGGTGATTATGACAAAACTTGGGCTCCACATACATATATGCTGTATTACCTCACAAATATGAGGATGTGGCCAACTGGGAAAATTAAAAATATACCTTTTGCAGTTCCTGTGGTGCAGTGAGAGCCAAGAAATGTTATTATTTCTGCATGACAAAATATCAGGTACGTTCAGAAAAAGTAAGCATATCATCAATTATCCTAACATATCATCTACAGTAAGGCCTGTACCACGTAATGAAGACCTGCAAATACCAGATCCCCCAAAATAATGGGATAAAGGAAACGGTGGTTGAATATAGAGAGGACTCTTGTGTTCAGTCTTTGCTAGATTTGTACTAGCAACCAGAAAATTATAATATTCTGCACTTAATTAAGCAAGAAAAGTTGAATGACTTAGTTCATGATTTAAGCTGATTCATGATTTATCTAAAGAGTAAGCAGAACCTGTTGGTTCTAGGTTGCAGCAGTGGAAGTTACTTGAAACAGGAATTAAAATTAGAGTATATCAAAGTGTTTTCAAAATATTTCATTATGGAAGATGATATATGTTTCTGTAAAGATATTAGTGGTCTTCTGAATGAACACAATCCTAATAAATGGCATATATTTATTGAAGACTCAAAATTAAAAACAGTTTTGCTGCATAATGGTAATACATTCCCATCAGGTTTTCTATTTCATGCTGTTATCTTGAAAGGAACATGAAGGTAAGTCCTGAATGCAATAAAGTACCATGACTTTGCTTGGAATGTCTGTGGTGATCTTAAGTTAATTGGATTACTCACCGGTCTGCAGGGAGGTTTCACAAAATACTGTTTTCTATGTTTGTGGGACAGTAGTGCAACAAAAAAGCATCATGTTATGCAGCAGTGGGAAAAGAGGGAAGAATTTTTACAAGGGAAACATAATATGAAATGTATTCCTCTGGTTGAACCAACAAGGTTCTTCCATATAAAGGAATATATGAAATATATAATCCTTTGCATATAAAGGTTGGATTAATGAAGAATTTTGTTAGTGCTCTTGATAAAAAAGGAAATGGATTCTACTACCTAAGCAAAGTGTTTCCCAATTTAACAGATGCAAAATGAAAGAAGGAACATTTGCCTCAAACTCCACAAAGGTGATGCATTTGAAACAAAGCTATACAGAATACTGAACTAGCAGCTTGGTGATTGACTAAAATGTATTATAAGACATGCTAAAATTTCTTTATATATTTCAATGGGTTTGTGATAGAGGCATAATTTTGATATTTTTGGAATCAGTGAATCAGTTTTCTTTAGAATCTGCAACTTTTACTCTGGAGGTGTTAAAAAAAAATGTTGGCCAGTGCTATTTTTTGTTGCTGTATCATGTAGACCTAACTTTTTCAAATTTTCTTTTACTTTAATCATTGAATTTCCATTTTTGTTATACTTATTCACAGTGAAACTTCCTGTTATGTACTGTAGACCATGATTTTTCTGTTGTTGTTAGCATTGGCAAATGCTGCAATTTAGCAAGCTTATATAGCCTCAACAAAAAAAAAAAACCCTTCATTGTCTCAATCCTTTTAATAATTTGTTTCTTGATATTTTAAGGATATTTTAAGTCTTTATTTGTTTGTTTCTTAAATTTATTTAAACTATGCATTTCCATAACAGTAAGTTGAAGTTTTTCTAACAATTAGTTACTCTCTAGCTGACAGTAAATTTTTGCATATCTGATCTACAATCTTCTTTTTAGTATTAGTATTAGTATTAGTAACGGCCGTATGGTGCAAGAAAGCCTATGGCTTATGCTGCACCAGCCAAAAAAAAAAAAAAAAATCCGAACAAAACAATGATAAAAACAAAAATTAAATAAATAAATAAATAATAATAATTAATAAATAAATAAAAATAATAAAATGAAATTAAAAATTAAATAAAAAGGAAATTAATCCTATCATCCTATGCGCTTCCCTTACCCGAAAGTACTATCCAGATGACCTTTGAATTTCCCCAAACTGTCGGCCTCTACCACCCATGAAGGCAACTTATTCCAGTAATTTATAACTCGCTGGCTAAAATAAAACTTCCTGCAGTCCAATCTAAACATTTCCCCGCGTAACTTGAATTTATGTCCCCTAGTTCTAGCATCATTTATAATCTTGAAAATTTTGTCCTCATTCATTTTACTGATGCCTCTCAGAGCCTTAAACACCTCAATCAAATCTCCTCTAAGGTGTCTAGTTTCCAAACTCTGCAACCCACATATTCGAAGTCTTTCTTCATAAGGACGCCCTTTTGCCAATCTCACCAGGCGAGTTACCCATCTTTGCACCCTTTCAAGAAGCTCGATGTCTTTCTTTAGGTGCGGTCTCCATACTTGAACACAGTATTCCAAGTGTGGTCTAACATAGGCCTTATATAATGGGATTATCACGTCCCTATCTCTACTTGCAAAAGTTCGATAGATCATCGATAGGACACCATGGGCCTTCCTTGCAACCTGTTTACAATGCTCAGAGAATTTCATGTCTGACCGTATCGTAACACCCAAGTCCCTTTCCTCCAGTACTGAGTTTAGTTGAACTCCACCAAGTGAATAAGTTATTTTGGGATTACTGTTTCCCAGGTGTAATACCTTACACTTTGTTGGATTAAAGCACAGCTGCCATTTTTCTGACCATTCTTGCAGTCTATCTAGGTCTCTCTGAAGAAGCTCAGCTTGACAGTGATCATTAACTACTCTACCAATTTTAACATCATCTGCAAATTTAGACATCACGCCCTCTATCCCTTCATCAATGTCGTTTATGAAAATTAAAAACAACAGTGGTCCTAATACTGATCCTTGGGGAACCCCACTTCTTACATCAACCCAATCTGAGGAATAGCCATTTATCACAACCCTCTGCCTCCTGCCCTGAAGCCATCCTTCTATCCATCTAAGGATTTTCCCAGTGATTCCAACCTGTTCCAGCTTATAAAGCAACTGCTGATGTGGGACTGAGTCAAAAGCTTTGCTGAAATCTAAATAAACAATGTCGAAATTATTCCCTAAATCCAGCTCGTGAGTGACCTTTTCGAAATAGCAAACCAGATTTGTTAAACATGATTTTCCCTTTACAAAACCATGCTGAGTATCCTTGAGCATTTCAATTCGATCCAAATGATCCTGAATTCCACCCTTGATCAACGCCTCCATGATTTTCCCTACTACTGAAGTCAGACTGACAGGTCGATAATTTCCCACTTCACTTTTTCAGTATAACTTTCTATCCCAAGTAAAGTATAATATAGATGCTACAACATTTGGCCTCCTTGACCCTTTTAAACCCTTAAATACGAGTTAGATCACCAGATACTATAATTTACAGATCCCCCCCCCAAGTCTTTCTTGCTAAGATATCCTTTTATGTCCCCAACTAATCTAGCTTTTTCCTGCACGTTTTCCAAGAGATAAATATATTTCCTAAAATGAGGTTTCCAAACCTTGTATAGAGTATTCCAGCTGTGGCCTAATTGTATGTATTACTTTATACTAGAGGATAATCACAATTCTTGAATATTATTGATACCCCCATGGGCTGTTTTGGCTTGTATGCACATTTCAGAGAACTTCATGTCAAGTTGTACCTCTAGTTTTCCCTCTAGGTCTTTTTCCATATCAACTACCTTGAGTTATGCTCAGATATGGAAGTGATATAGTAATCCTAGAATAATATACAAGTGGTATTATTCTAGGTTTACTGGTATTAAAATTCACTCCATTGCATTTATAATAAAAAAATTCTTTATTCATAGAAATGTAGGACACAATTTCCGCTACAGGCAACCAGAAGAAGATTTATCTATTTTTCAGCTTATCCACCTACTTTATCTAGGTCTTCAAGTAGTGTACCCTTGATTAGATTGGGGTTTGATCTCGTGACCACCAAATATGGAGGATGCGGAGAGGTCAGGGAATGACCACAGCATATCCCCGGAGCAATATGGCCTTAGTTGCTAATGCTCCTAAAAAAAAACAAAATAACAACAACCCTTGATTACTATCATTAACCATTTGTAAAATAATAAGAGGAGTTTACCTCAATATAGTACGTAGAACACTTCTGTATGATACTCTCCAGAAATTAAAACAAAAAAAAACTAAAAACTTACATTAGAGTAAAAAATAATTAAAAACCAATTTAACACAATTAAAAATATTAAAAAGAATCTAATGAAAATATTCAAAACGATTTTCCTCGGAAGGAAAATCGTTTTGAATATTTTCGTGTAAGTTTTTAGATTTTTTTGTTTTAATTTCCAGAGAGTATCATAAGGAAGTGTTCTACTTACTATATTGAGGTAAACTCCTCTTATTATTTTACAAATATTAATATCAACGTAGAACGTATTGAGCATTACAGCTCTGATTAATACTATCTATCATTAACCATGGAGCCAACTTTTGTATCATTGGCAAACTTAGGCATCAAACTTGAAATACCTGCATAAATATCATTAGTAAATATTAAAAACAGTAAGGGGCTAACAGCAAACTGTGGTACTCTAATCACATTATCCATGATACCAGTGATTATCTGTTCTTTGTCTCTTATTGCTTATAATCCCTTTATCCATTGCTCCCTTGCATCCCTTAATCCCTTGCTCCATTTTGAACAGTGTGAAAAGCTTTACCAAAATTCCAGAATATGATGTCAGAATTTTTTTTTCATCTAGTTGCATCGTGATGATCTCAATATTTAATAACAGCTAATCAGTTAGGCATGATCTCCCTTTAACACAGTGATGAGCAAAACACTTACATGCATGCGGCGCACCTAGCTTTTCAATGTTGCCTGCAGTCTGAATTCAGGAACACAAAAGGAGAAAAAAACATATATGTACATGTTAAAATTGACAATTAATTATTATATTCCTATAAAAATATTATTAAACAGTTTTGTTTTAATACTGATAATACCACTAATACTTTTAATACAAAAATATAAATCAAACAGAAGTCTCATCTCTCATGAAAATAACTGTCATGGTGTTTGGTTTTGTTGTTTTGGTTTAGGTTCCAGGCAAGAAGACAGCCATGTACATAAAAGCACTTTTGACATTTTGTAAACCTTATTTTATATATAATAGGAACTGTAAGGACTTCCCTGAATCCTTGCATTATTTTATTATTAATCAGTTAAAGGTTTGATTTTCTGCTTCTGATATTATTGCATAGACTTTCTTTGATGGCAGTGGTCAGTTTATAATGTCATTAATAATAAATAAATAAATAAAATATTTACAATGCAACCAGCAATTTTTTCCTCCTAAATTGGCCCTTGTGCCAGAAAGGTTGCTCATCACTGCTTTATCATGTCCATGCTCTGATTGTCCATTCTGTGATAATGATCTTGCATTATTTCTCTGACTATTGATTGAATTATTTTCCCTAACACCGAAGTTAGAATTACAGGTCTATAGTTACGTCACTCTTTGAACTACCTGTGCAAATAGGAGATTTTTGTGCATCTCTAATTTATAGGGACGTTCCTGAATCCATAGATTATCTTATTATAGCTAAAGGTTTGATTACTTCTTTTAATATAATTGGATCAAATCTGTTGATCTCAGTGTCTTTTGTTTTCTTTTAGCTGCAGCAATTAAAATTTAAGGTGTTAAAATATGGATGGAGTCATTGCTGAAATAGACATGTCCATTTTCCAACCTGCCTATGAGAAGGATTGACATGAAGAATCCTTTTATACAAAATAAAAGGATAAAAAAAATCCAGCTTCCAGCTTCCTTTCAATGTTAAATGTAATATTATAAAATTACATTTAACTTCCAGGTACCAAGTTACCAAGTTCCATGGCTATTTATGATTCTGTACAGGATCATAAATAGTCATGCCATTTGTACTAGGTCGACCACGGTGATTGGTCTCTTGTCTCTTAGTGTTAAAATAAGCAAAGAATCATTGTTACTTTTCTTTGCACTCTTCTCTAAAAATTTCTCATAATTTGCTTTGGCATATCCATTCAAGTTACTTGGGTGGGTTAGACTTCTCATAATGTGCTTTGGCCTGCCTTGACCAGCTTAATTACTAAATAATATATATTTACCATTTGGAGTCTGTGACCAACAGACCTGATGGGGGGTGGAGGGCTACAGTTCCAGAGTCTGCATTTCTTCAGTGGCTGAGACCGTAATATTACATTTTTTAAGCAGGCAAAAAATTCTACAAACTTAAAATAATAAAAATACTTTATATTATTTAATAATTTTTTTCTTATTAATTTATTATTAGAATTGGCTTGTTGCTTTTTAACCGTCACATCTATATATGGACACACACACACATGTTAGCTCTCAACACCCATAGTGTCCACTGACAATTTATAATAATTCTCCTAATTTAATCAGTTCATCTGACAGATTTTGGTCTAAATTTTATCTTAGTATTAAAAGCTGAGTGGTTTCTAGTATAACTTCCCTGCAAACTTTCCATTTGTTATTTGTATGTTTGAATATCATTTAGTTCCACTGAAAAGAAATTAAAAAATGCTTCAGCCTATTATGTGACATATTTTGGGGCTAAAATAGTACACGGAATTTTTCTCTCTAAATAACCACTCTTATACCATGTTGGTTTTATAAAAGTTAGTTTATTACCTAACTGTACAGTACATTTAGTTTACTGACTAAGTGTACTGTACAGTTAGGTAACATTTTTGGAACTCATCATTAGACCACAATTGGCTGAGCTAAAGGATAGAAAAAACAAATTGTTACAATTAATTACTAATTAATGCATTACTACAAGCATTCAATAATCTGTAATATGTAAGTTTTTAACAAATAAAGGAAATTAAAATACAAGTAAATAACATGCTGGCTTATCTGTTAACAGTGACCTGTCTTGCTCAATACCTAAATCTCCCCCATTCAGACAAGGAGTGCTGTTAACAGCTCATTTTTACCGTTGGCAGGTTGGTTATCATGGTTCAAAATGCTTCTTGTTGTTCAAATGTTCCTCAGGATTGATTTTCCTAATGGTCACTAAGACTTCCTCCCAGAAACTCCCTAGTCTTGCTTATGCCAGTCTTGGATCTGTGGGGGTTGGTGGAGGGGGCAGAGCTTCCTTCCTTTTCTGTTAATAGAGTTGGACCCAACTCTATTAACAGAAAGAATGATTCTTTAAATTTTCTTCTGTTGTACTGTTGATTGTGGTTGAAAGGACTGTAGAGCTGTTAAATTGTCAAATATCCCTGCACTGGAATGCATGGAAGGCAGTATCAGATTTGTTTGTTTTCCCCCGTTGGTTGTCTTTTCTGTGTTCTTTTAGTTGGGGACTGAGGCATCTGTAAGAGTATCCTATGTGATTCCACAGTTAGAATCAGTTTTATAAATTTGTTCTCTATTTGGGAACCACAGAAGCTGATCCTTTGATGTACTGATTCCATATCTCCTTGCCTCTTTAGCTGTTTTTTTTTGCTGACATTAGGTACTTATGGTATGCAGATGTTCTTTTTTTTTGTATTTTGGTTCTGGTGGCCTTAATGCTATTTGCTGTTGCTCTCTTTATGATATGGAGAGGGAATTCATTATTTAAGGTGAGTTTAGTAATTGTTACTAATTCTTGTTAGACAGTTCCCCCCTTTGCAAATTTGGTGAGCTCCAGGGCCTAACTTGAGGATATGTGGGCCCTAGGCAAAATTTTTTTTTTTGGCCCTCAGTAAAAATGTTTATTATGAACAAGGCCTATCTTTGGAGTATTTGGTCACTAAGCAAAATATTTTCTGGGGACTTTATGCCTTACTTTAATAGTAAAAAAATAGGGCATAGGGGCCCTTAGAAAATTAGGATTACACAATCAATATAAAAATGTAAAGCAAATAAATCTATATATATTTCTAAGGAAATATATACAAATCTGAACATATCTGCAGCACATGCATTTTGACAATTTTAAAGCAAATTTTATTAGGAACACGAGAACTCATGCTGGTTGTTATGCTACTAGATATCACTGATTTTGGCTGTATGCCTATGCCTAAAACTAGGCATATACCTAGGGCCCAAAGTCTCAGGGGACCTGTAAATGGCAATGGACACAGCCAAAATCAGTGATATCCAGAAAATCCAGAACAGTGCTCGTGTTCCTAATAAAATTTGCTTTAAAATTGTCAAAATGCACGTGCCGCAGATATGTTCAGGTTTGTATATATTTCCTTAGAAAAAAAGAACACATGCATGTGTTCTTTTTTCTCTCTACATTATGACCAACAGAATTGAATCAAATTATTTTTGAAATTATTCTTTTGTGGCTTCTTATATTTTTGAATGGGATGGACTTCATTTTTTATAACATTTGTTGGTCAGGAAGTGCATAATGAAATCTCTTAAAGTGTCCAGTGATAAAATAAATATAATGAAAGGTTTCTTTTTATAATAGATTGTTGAGCTAGTTCGTAGGCCAAAGGAAAGAGCAGATGTAAGAAGCTTAACTGATACCATTACTAGCAGAGAAGAGGAAGAACGACATCAGAGGTTACTAGTGGAAAACGATGAGCTTAAGAGGCAAATTGCAGAGGCAAGCTATATTTTTGCATCTCTACCTTTTTTTCTTGTAATAAAACATTAGTAATGAGACTGCTGCTACGCTTGCACCACTATTACTTAGTAGTGTAGAAATAGCAGCATTATAGCAGTGTGTGTGTTTATGGCTGTTAATATTCATGATATCACACATCTACTATAGCTTGCATGTATAGTTTAACAGTTCCTATGAACTATTAGGAATATTAGAAATGGTTAACAAGGCATTGACTGAACAGGAACAGTGATATCAAACAATGGGGTATTGGCGGTTGCCATTGCTTACTTCATTGATGGCCGACCCTAGAACATTTGATTGTTAACAATATAATAAGGGGATTACATCAGTTCATTGCAAGACAGTTCATTTTATGTGACAATTTAGTGTATGACAATTTGCTGTGAAAATTTAGTATATCACAATTTTCTGTGACATGTTTTGGCATGACAGTTTGGTGTATGTGACAATTTGGTGAATGATATTTCACTGTATGTGACAATTTCATAGAAGATAATTTGTGGCTGACAATTTGGTGAGTAAGATGATTCAGTGAATTTTTTGGGAGAATTCAGCATATAGCAAAACAAAAATGCAAACTTTTAACATGCCATGGTGTAAATAGTGAATTTAGAGGTCATGATGCCATTTTTGGTATTTTATATTTTTGATAGAGCATACTATCCACTTTCATTTCTTAATGCACATTCTACTATTTTTAGAAGATCCTATTAAAAAAGTGCCACGGACAGGTTAAAGATTGGGATATAAGAAAACCCTTGTTTGACTTTACTTTCTGTACATTGCATTTTTTTTAGAAAATACACAAGTGAGAGCAGTTATTCAGAGACCAAAAGTAATGAAGATCACCTGGTTTCTGTGTCTGTAATTTTCTTCTAGCTTCCCAACCCTCAACCAATTTATGCTCCTGGAAAACCATAGGATTCTACTGAGTAGGTATGCTAAAAAAAAATTAATAATCTATCTGGATTTAAAGTGTTATAATATGGATAGAGTCATTGCTGAAATAGACATGTGCCCATTTTCCAACCTGCCTATGAGAATAATCGGCGTGAATCCTTTTATACAAATTAAAGAGTTAAAAGTTATATTATTTTCTTTTTTCTAAATTTATGCATTCCTCTTTTCTAAGATGCCAAAATTTCTCTTGTTTCCCAAACCTTTTATTTCAGTAATTTTGTTAATTTCTAATCTCTGTGTGATACAGCGAATTGTCATGCATACACCAAATTAGTAGTAGTAATGGCAAATGATGCACGAAAGCAAGCTTGTGTAGTATCTTTCATGCACAAAGATGTTTTATTTTATGTGAAAACATCCTTGGCTTGGACGAGGTTAAAGGGTTGGGCCTTCATAGTTGTTATGTTTGCAGTTGGAAATTCTAAGAGAAGTAATGGATAACTTTCTGAAGTGTACAATTTTACATCATTTTCATACCCTAATCGATCACAGATATCAGAAACCGCTCCAAATATATTTTTTAGAAATTGTGATTCAAATTCTTTATAGGAGTTATGGCCATGTTCGATGTTCTTGTAAATGATTTCATGCTCGACTACTGTTGAAACTTGTGGAGGGTCTACAATAAGCGATTGAGCTGAAATATGATTTTTTTTTTCTATTTAAATTATGCAATTGAAGCTGGTTGTTGCAGTATACTCTGTCGAGCCGGTTCAGAAATCAATTGAAAATCCTCGGGTAATTCATTTAAACTCAAATTTATTAAACTTTTTTTTTTTTTTTTTTTTTTCATCTTCTATATTTTTGAATTCACTCTTTTCAACATGGGGGGCTTCTTTGGCGGCTTTGAAGCTTTTATTCTTGCATAATATTACTACCTACTACTAACTCTACCAAATCAGCATTAGTGACTGAGTTAGTGTCGACGTAACAAATGGCCCTCAGTCCCCAGCAGCTTTCACTCTCCCTCTTACGGCAGCGAGAGGATCAGAGTGGAAGCAGAGGGTGCTAAGAATCTCTGGGTACAACCAGGCTGCCATGCACGGAAACTGAACCTGGCCTGTTATAACGTAAGATCACTCATCGGTGAAGAGAGGATATTAGAGCTGGAAAAGGAATTAGAAAATGTGAATTGGAATATCATTGGTTTGGCTGAAACAAGAAGAAGAAATGAATCACTTATAAGTTTATCAAGTGGAAATCTGCTGTACACCAATGGAAATAGTGAAAGGAGTGAAGGTGGAGTTGGGTTTCTGGTCCATAAAGATTTTAAAAACAACATTTTGGAATTCAAAAGTACATCACCAAGGGTGTCAAGAATAATACTCAAGATTTCTAAGAGGTACAACCTAAAGATTATAATGATTTATGCACCAAAATTGAGTATACCGAGTTATGCAAAGCCATTAAAAAGAGACTCAAAGAGGACATAAGAAGATTTAACACAAGAAAAGTAGAACAAGCATTAAGGGAAAACAAAGGACTTAAATCAGCAGCCATGAGCAATAATACAGAAAGACAAATGATACTAAATCTGAAAAATAGCAATGGTGTACTTATAAACAGCAGAGAAGGCATAATTCAAATAGCAGAAGACTACTATAGAGAATTATACAAGGAGCAGGGGAATGATGCCAGCAGTGGGGAAGATGGATTGCAAAGTAGCAACACATACGACATACCCGATATTCTTCCTGATGAGGTAGAACATGCATTGAAGAAAATGAAGAATCAGAAAGCCCCGGGGGAAGATGAAGTTACTTTAGAGTTGTTAAAATTGGGAGGAAGAGACATAACACAAAAACTGGCAAGGCTCTTCACAGAGTGCATTAGAAAAGGTGTGACGCCTAAGCAGTGGAATAATGCAATCATAGTTTTGCTGCATAAGAAAGGAGATAAATCAGAAATTGGAAGTTATAGACTAATTAGCTTGTTATCCCACATCTACAAGTTGTTCACAAGGGTCATTACTAACAGATTAGAAAGAATACTTGATGAGAATCAACCGAAAGAGCAAGCTGGCTTTAGGACAGGATTCTCAACTATGGATCACCTTCACGTAATATCACAGCTAATGGAGAAAGCAAATGAATATAAAACACCATTATGCTTGGCATTTGTGGATTATGAAAAGGCATTTGACTCCATACAGCATAAGGCAATGTTTCGGGCACTGGAAAGACAAGGCATTGGTACCCCATATATTATGATTTTGAAGAAAATATATGAGAGTGCTACCTCCTTTATTAGACTAGACAAAGACAGTAGGAAATTTAAAATTGAGAAAGGAATTCGACAAGGAGACACAATATCTCTGAAGCTGTTTACTGCTGCCCTTGAGGAAGCTTTCAGAAGATTAGACTGGTCGCAGAAAAGAGTCAATGTGAATGGAGAGTACCTAAACCATTTACGATTTGCAGATGACATTGTAGTCATAAGCCACGATCCCAAAGAATTAGAGGAAAATGTTAATCAGTTATGCACAGCTAGTAAGGATTTTGGACTAAAGACGAATATGGCTAAAACAAAAGTAATGATGAACAAGTATGCCACAGAAAGGGAAATAATGATTGAAGGAGCAGTAATTCAAAAGGTGGAGTCATATACTTATCTGGGACAAGTTATTAGCTGTAATAATGATAAATGGCTGGAAGTCAAGAGAAGAATAAATTTTGGATGGATAGCATTCAGGAAATATAGTCACATACTGAAGAGCAATATCCCAGTTTGTCTGAAACGTAAAATAATGAACCAATGTATACTCCCCTCCATGACTTATGGAAGTGAAACTTGGGCACTCACCAAAAGAATGGAAGAGAAGCTGAGAACTACACAGCGAAGAATGGAACGAATCATATTGGGAATCAGACTGTTAGATAAGAAGAGAAACACATGGATTAGGCAGCAAACTCAAGTAAAAGACATTCTAATCAAAACTAAAGAACTAAAATGGTCTTGGGCAGGACACATAGCTCGAAGACATGATGACAGATGGACTAAGAAAATAACAGAATGGTATCCAAGAGGAGCTAGAAGAAAACCTGGAAGACAAAGGTGGAGATGTATAGATGAAATTCACGAGTTTTTGGGTAGTAAATGGATGGCCAGTGCTCAAAACAGAAAGTTGCCAGAGAGGCCTTCATCCTGCAGTGGATTGAAAATGGCTGATGATGATGATGATAGTGTCATTTAGGAAGTGATGTCATTTACGTCTCTTAATATGAACGATATGACATTTTATTCTCATGCCTCTACTTACTCTGCGAATCAATGTTAATGACTGAGTTAGCATCATCATCAGTGCCATTTAGGATATGACATCATTTGTATAATTTCCATTAGAAAATTTTATTACCAATTGGTTTTGCTTCAGTCCGAAAATATTATAGGTGCCACCAAAAATGTTTTCACATAAAAAAAAATACTCTATACTCACATTTACCCAGCCATACCCTGCTAGAATTTGTATAGTTCTTTCCCAAATTTATTCAAACCATCCAATTCCACAACAGCAAATGGAAGCCTGTTCCAACACAACAATCACCACCTGCTGGCTGAAGGCAAACTTCTGCACATCTATCTTGCAACTATTCTTCAATTTGAATTTCTGCCCACGCATGTGTAGTCCCAGCAAGAGGAAGAATGCTATCAATTCAGCTTACTCAATCAATTCAAGGTCTTATATACCTCAATCAGATCTCTCTGCAGGTGCTTAGTCTCCAGATGTTGCAATTTGCAGAACTGAAGCCTTTCTATGTAAGAGCACCATTTTCCCTTCACCAATCTGGTTGCCCTTCTCTGCACCCATTCCAGCAAATCTACATCCTTCCTAAAGTGAGGCCTCCAGATCCGTAAACAGTACTCAAGATCCGGCCTAATCATGGCCTTGTACAAGGAGATAATAATCTCCTTATCTCTGCTAGCAAAGTTTCTGTATCATTGACAAAACCCTGTGGGCTGTCTTGGCAGCATATTTGCACTATTCAGAGAATTTCATATCAGATTGCATAATTAATTCCCCCCCCCCCCCAGGTCTCTTTCATTTTCTACTACCCTGAGTGCCACAGTTGATAAGTTACTCTGGGCTTACTTCTGCCCATATGTAGTACCTTGCATTTGTCAATGTTAAACTTCAACTGCCATTTCTCAGCCGATCGACCTAATTTTTCTAGATCTTGTTGCAGTGGCATACAATCATTACTGTTAACCACCCTGCCAACCTTTGTATCATCTGCAAACTTAGACATTAAGCCTGATGTACCTTCATCAGTATCATTAATAAATATTAAAAACAACAATAGGCCCAGCCCTGAACCCTGGGGCACTCCACTAATAACATTAGTCCACAAAGAGTGGTGTCCATTGATAAACACTCTTTATCTTCTTCCACTTAACCATCCCTTTATCCATAGCAGTAACTTGCTGTTAATGCCACATTGCTCCAGCAGTATCAAAAGCTTTCCTGTAATCCAAGTATATGATATCAAAATCATTTTTTGCATCTTGTCAGGGTTGGTTTTGGGCTGTTAGCCGCCTGCGTGCTAGAGATATTTGGCCGCCCCTATCAATGTGGATCGTGAGTAGATTCATAACCTAACCCAACCCATGGGAGCCTACTAGTATGTTTTTATGACAGTTCCATATAGTTGACAGGAGTAAAAAAATTGATAAAAATATTTAATATATTTATTTTAATTTTATTCAAATCAAAAATGTACAAGATATCAAACAGAAGTAACAAAATGTACCCATACACTTAGAACTGCACTCTTCTTACTTTCTTATTTGCCAATTCATCAGTAACATCTGATAATTCTAAACTTTCACACAATTCCTGTTCTATAGCTAACAGTCCTAGTTCATTAAACTTTTCTTGAGTCATTGACATTCTTAAATATGTTTTTATAAGTTTGAGTTTTGAAAAACTCCTTTCACCTGATGCTACACTAACTGGTAATATCAGAAAAATTCTCAAAGCTATAAACAGATTAGGAAATGATGACATCAAGTTATTTTTTGTAATATATGTCAAGTTTTTAATGGGTCTACAATTCCACTGCTCAAAATTCTACATGTTATCAGCTCATTGAAGAGCTGAAGACCATCAATATCCTTAATACTTGTGCTTCCTTTATTAATTTGAAGGGAAATATCTAAATCAGAACAAGATTTTTTAATTTCCTCTTCAGTCATTTCTCCAAATTCACAAAGATTTTTAAATACATTATTACATTCATTTAGATTTTCAAACCTTTCCTGAATGGAATTTAAGGCTGTATCAATAATTGTTAGATAAAATTGTATTTTAAACAATTCTTTTGGATTTATGATTTGTTCGTCGGGACTTTCATAATCAAAATGGCAAACTTTATTTCTACTCCTTACAACTGGAAGTTCTGCCACTACATTTACTTCTGCAGCTAAAACTTTTGCATCCCTAATATATTTATTAAATGCCTCATCAGATCTGGCTGCACTTAGAAATTTAACAAGCTCATTCAAAACATTAAGAGATTCATTTATGTTAGATCGAGGGCACTGTAACATTTTACTTACAACATCAATTTTTGACAGAATAGTGTTCCATATAACAACTGAGCAAATGAACTTGAAAGACGCAACCTGATCTAACAAACATTGAGCTGTATGTTTTGTTTTCATGTCTCTGGAATTATCATCTATTATGTCATTTAAACTTTTCGAGACTTCACTTTATTGCAGTCTGAGAAGTCACACTGCTTTTATTCTACTCTCCCATCTTGTATCACTTATAGATTTCATTGTTAATCTAGTGATATTAAGATTTAGTATATCTCATCTGTAAGGGATGCAGAAAAAAAAACATACAGTTCTTGAACAATGTTAAAAAAATTTAATTGTTTTAACTGTTTTTGTACTTTGGCAGCATCATTTACGACTAAATTCAATGAATGAGATGCACAAGGTACAAAAAAGGCTCTAGGATATATATTCCTAATTTTGTTCTACAAGCCACTATGCTTACTACGCATATTTGCCCAGTTATCATACCCTTGTCCACGCATGTCTTGAATATCTAATTCATAATCTGTTTAGAGTTCACTTAAAAGATAGTTATATAAGCCTTCCCTTGTAGTATCTGATACTGGATAAAACCCAAGAAATAATTCTCGAACTGCAAATCAGAAGTGTCAATATTTACAATTCTTACTACAAATGCTATCTGTTCAGTGTGACTGGCATCTGGCGTGCAGTCGAGAATTACTGAAAAATATTTCGCTTTCTTTACAAATTCCTTGATTTTTGATTTTATGCCACTTGCTAAAACAGATATGATTTCATTTTGAAAAGCATGGCCTAAGTAATGAGGTATATGACTTTTAGCAGGTTGAGATTGTGTTGTGTTATGTTATGTTATTGACATGCTGTGAGATAATGGGGTCAAATTTTGCCAACATTTCTACAGTCTTTAAAAAATTTCCATTATTTGTTTCATAAAATTTATCATTTTTACCTCTGAAAGATAAACACTGCCCTGCTAAAAACTGGACAATTGCAATGATTCTTTCAATAATAGCTCGCCATCGTCTTTTTTCAGATTCAAAGTACCGTTGTTGTTCTTTGTCAATTGTACAATTGTTATCAAAGGCATGTTTTTAATTCATACCACTTTTTACAATTTTGCGTATGTTCTACGCTCGTTTCATGCCATGATAAATGAGTGACTAAATGTCGCCAATCTGAAAACTCCTGACTATCTGTTACTTTGTTTTGCTTTAAAGAAAACAACTTGCAACAAAGCAAAACACACTGTTTGATTTTGTAGAATAGATTAACCAAGTTCTTTGAACTTTTTCAGCATTAGGTAAAAGTCTTGTCTATTGTGACGCAAAAAATGATCTTTCCTTGTTATCTTTAGGAAATTTCATATTTTGAGGCATTACAGGTCCCTTCTGAATTATGAGTTCTAATAACTGATTATTAATAATTGGTGGCCAACTAAAAGGATCACCTATATCATATTTGGCCGTCAATTCAGCACAATTATTATTTTCTAAATTATCCTCACCACAGCTTGATTCAGGCACTGATATTTCTAGTTTATTTCTTGTATACAATCGTAGAGGTTATGGGAGTCCCATTGTTGAATCCTTCTCTGGTTCAATGGATGAAAGCACCATCGCCTGTGCTTTCACTTCTAAGTTTTCTGATGCAAAACACCTAACGTATGCTTCAGCATTATTTATAACCATAAACTGACAGCTACATCACCCATCATCATGCAAACATCAATTTTTTGAAGTATGAAAGAAGAGCATGTTGTGTTTCACGTGTTTACGGTCATGTTTATGTTCCCATTGTGAATGTTGGTATGACTTCTTAATTTTACGGTAATGTTTGTTATGTTATTTTTATGTTTAATTTTCATTGTGAATGGGCCTTTAGAGAATATAGTATTATTTATTAACAATGCCATGTTCGCTATTTCATTGCTGAATACTATATTAAAATAATATTAAATTACATTTTAATTTTATTCTTTAAAAAGTGCACTATCAGCCGCCCTAGGGATTTGGCCGCCTGCATGCATGTATCCACTCCACAGTTACCAGAACCAGCCCTGCATCCAGTTCCTTGTTCACTGTATTGTGGTAACATCAGGTTGGTTAGAAAAGACTGCCCCTTAACAAATCCATGCTGTGACTGCAGTATAATTGCATTCCTGTCCAGATGGTCCTGAATTAATTTTTAACAATGACTCCATTCTCTAGAACAGATGTTAAGCTAACAGGTCTGTAATTACTCATGTCAGCTTTTGATTCCTTTTTATGAATTGGGAATACATTTGCACATTTCTAGTCCATAGGGACCTTTCCTGAATCCAAGAATGCTCTCATAGCCATCCTTGGATTCAAGGGAGACATGTCAGTTGTCATTTCAGCCACCAGTTGTACTGTAGTTTTGGCCTGAAATGATGCCAGATGTGGAATGTTTATACAATTTGAAACGTATAGGCGTTTCGCAAGCTCAGTCTCCTGTTCCTACAGCCTTCCCAAACTCCATCTTTCTTCAGGAATATTTAAAGGAATTGATGTACCACAGGCCAATTAACAACATGAAGGACCTGGTGGCCAAAGTACATGCCACCATAACTACCATAAATCCTGAAATTGTTACCTAGTTGGCCAAAAACTCAGTCTTATCCTACTTGAATGTCAGCAGTTATTGAGCTTTTTAAGTACAACTCTCTAACGTGAGTTGCATGCTATTAAAGTATATACAGTATTTCCTGTTTTGAGGCCTGCTATGCAAAATACAGAGGGACAGTTTTGAACACTTGCTTATGTAAGTGAATCTTACATATCTTGCTTATGTTTTTTGTTGTGCCATATTTTTTATATGTGAATATATCACCATTCAGTATTTTCATGGAGTTTACTCTGTTATGTATGCTTTGTTAAATTATCTCATGATTAAATTTATTAATTGTGAAATAATCTGTTCACATATGGCATCGCTCCAGGTGCCAAACAAATCATGAGGCCAAGTGATTTGGATGTTCTAGTGAATAAAATTTTCCATTTTTGAGTTGTAAAATTTTCATTTTATTTCTGTAATATAGTTATTTCTGTAATATAGCTAAAGGGAGACAAAAATGGATCAGTGTGACCATATAATAATGGAGCAAGTTGACTCCATTACAACTTTAGATGACGTACATCTAAATATAATTCAAGCAAAAAAAATGAAAAGTGGCTCCTCTCATCCTCTTATTGTACCTTTGTTCATGGTGATGCATTCATTAACAAATGTCAATCTGTTGGAAATCCCCTTTTTAGTACAGAAGACCATAGAAGTCTTGGTTGGCTCATCAAAAATTATCAAACTGTTACAATCAGGTGATCTTTTAATAGAAACTTCCCAACATAATTATTAAGAGAAGCTGTTAATGACAAAGACTTGCAGGATTATCGGTTGAGCTTAACTCACATAATACCCTTAATAGATCAAAAGGTGTTATTACAGAGTGGACTTACTACTCATCTCAGTGGAAGACTTGCAGTCTGAGTTGAAAGACAAAGAAAAGATATTCTTTTCTTCTCCTACACAATCTGTATTTCCTACCCTTGATTTATCACAGTCAGTAAAAGCAGGATATCTAAACTGCAAAATTTGCCCATATAAAACAGATCCAATAAGGTATTATCACTGCCAGCGATATGGACACTCAAATGACATGTCAGGGAGGTGCAATCTGTCTGTGTTGTGGATTGAAGGATCATGATTAGGTAAATTGCACTGCTTTTATACTCCTTTTTCCAAACTTCAGGAAAGATCACCTGGCTTTTTTCAAAACATGTGAAATGTGGATATTAGGAAAACAAATACAAAAATACAAGGTTGAAAATAGCATATACTACCTAGACGCTAGAAAACAGATCCTTGCAACAGCCTCCATGTTCATACGCTTCAGCTGTAAAACAACAGTAAACTGTAGCTGCACAAATGGAGGTAGCTACTCCCAAAGACAACATCTCATCTCATAAGCAGAAACACCCAAACACATAGATTAAATGGATATTGAAGTTCAAAGAAAGAATGTACTGGAACTTCATCTTGAAGAGTATATGGATACACGTCATCCTGTTTACCCAAAGAGAGATCTAAAGAGATCCATCATGGTATTTATTATACCATGATACCATGATACAACACCTAAATTCGATTATCTTGATACTCTATTGGTCTTATATAATGAATTTTTCTAAATAACTTTTATCCATCCACATGGTGGCATGCAAATGTCCTTGCATTTCTCAAATGTAGAAAAGATCTTTCTTATATGTACCACTTCATTTGACTAGCTGCTTGGGTAAAGTCCTTGAATGAATGGTACATAGGAGATTTACATGGTTGCTGGAGGAGGATGCTCTATCACATCTCCAATGTGGATTTAATAAAAATAGATCAATCCTTGACCTACATGTCATGTAAAAATTGAAACGAATATGAGAATTTAATTTATTAGAAAACAGCATATGTGATGGTAAATCTAGATCTTGAGAAAAGCTTTCAATACAATGTGGAGATTTGAAATCTTGAAAGATCTCAGTTAGGATACAAGAGCAACTTCCCAAATTTTTAGAGAAATTCTTCATTTCACTTAGAACATTTCAAGTATGATGTAAATAATTTTTATTTACAATACATACACAACAGGAAGGAGTCCCCAAGGCTCAGTACTAAGTGCAACCCCGTTTGCCCTTAGGGTGAATGATATCACAAAGGTTATACCTCTTGTGCTGAAAATTTATATGCATCCAGATGATCTTTCCATCTCTTTTCAATCACAAGGTATGAACACTATTGAGTGGCAGCTCCAGCTATCCATAAACAAAATAGGAATGTGGATAAGAAATAACAGATATAAAATATCTGAAAAAAATAAATAAATAAATAAAAATAAAAAAAATAAATAATAATAATAATAATAAAACTGACTCTGAACTAAGACTAAGACATACACTAATGCTTTGTTGACACTAAGATGTTAACATCCAAACTTAACATTGTGTATAATATCTTCAATGGTTTGGGGAGCTGTTAGAAACACATTGCTTAAGATTTACAAAATTATGATTAGATCATGATTGGATTGTGGATATCCTGTATATGCTTTGGCTAGATGGAGCATGTTGCTGTACCTAGATACAGTCCATCACAGTGCTTTCTGCATAGCTCTAGGAGTTTTAGAACTTTCATCAGTTTGCAACTTGTATGTTGATACATAAGAGCCTTCACAACATTTTTGATGAGATTATCAACTCCGTATGTATGGAGTGAAAATAGTTTGTTGTCATATCCAAACTGGCCCATCATTTATTAAGCACTATGGGCAATTAACTATGATTGTAAATTAAATGAAAATAAACCAGTAGGATTGCAATTTGGAGATTTAGTTTGTGTTTGGGAAATACATTTCAGTAGCATCTCTATTGTAGAAGTAAATTCAGAGCCTCCTTTGCTGCTGACTGTGCCTTTATTTCTTACCTAACAAAATGGAAGAAAAGCACATATCCACAGTTGTTATGTTGAAGTTTCATGCACTGCATAGCTTTGAAAATAGAAGCAGTTATCATATTTATATGGATGGATTAAAATTGAACAATCCAGTAGGTGCTGCAGTAGTTTTTCTGGAATCAGATGTTTGTCTCGTTGATTCTTGTTTGCAATACTTTTATAGCAGAATTATATGCCTTAAACTAGCCTTAGCAAGTGGTATTAGTAAGATGGTATTAGCCAGCACTAGATTTTTCCTGTCATCTATACCAGGGATGGCCAACTTAATTTGTGATGCGATTTACATTTTCTTCAAAATGTGCTGCAATCTACCATCTCAAGAATTTCACTGCACATGGTTAAAAAAAGTTAATCAACATATATTGAAAAATGTTGTTTATAAATTTTAAAATTAAATGCAATTCAGAATTCTTATTTTAAATTCACACATATTTAAAATTTTAATTTATGTGAAGTTTGTGTCTTTATGTCATCTGCCAAGCTTTCAAAATCGGGAATATTCCATGATAAGGCCAGCCGTAAAGAATCTTCTGTATGCAAGTTTGTAAGAATAGAGTCCATAAGAGTACAAGAATTTAAAAGTTCACTGCATTTTTTTACATTTGGGTACTTTTCTCTGCAAACATATTTCCAAAAGGCTTCTTCTGATGATCTGGCTCTTAGGAAGGTATCATTTCGCAATGTAATAATTTCATTTTTAAGTAATAATTTCTTAATGGGAAAAATCTCAGCAATTTTTTTCTGCAATTTGTTTGGTATCTAAGTCGACATTAAATGGATAAGAAATATATTGAACAATGTCTTCAGTTGTTTTAAAATCACTGAATCTGGTTTCAAAATCATCCACAACTTTCTGAATTTCAGAAACATATTTCTCACTATTAAATTCAAAAACAGGATATTTTTGCAAATGATCTTGCATATTTGCAAAATGATCAGTTTTTTTTTCTTTGAGATCCTTAGCCATTGTCAAAAATTGATATTTATATGCAAAAATACTACTAATCAGTACGTTGAAGTGCCTTTCTAAATTTCCTTTTTTTTTTGGATATATAGCCATGGAAGCATTGCAAATCAAACAACAACATTTTTCTTTTATCATTTCTTTTTCTTTTTTCGTAGTATTCATTTTAAATCAAAGGTTATTAAATTAATGTATAAGTACTGTCCAGTTATTAATATTATGTAAGCTAAATAAGAATTTGACATACACTATTCTCTCCACAATGCAACTGCGTGAATTTTCATTAGACAAGCCTAGCGGCTGCGTGGCAACAAGAGCAGTCACGTGGTTCAACAGATTTGTAATAACCGTATGCAGTGGAGTGCGTAATAATAATAATAATAATAATATTTAGATTTTGACTAATTTATTTTTTTATATATATTTAAAATTCATCTTGATAGACCAAAATTAAAGCTGTGATCGACTTGTTGGCCACCCCTGATTTATACTGACTCTCTTAATGCAGTACAGGCAACTCTCAGTTTACGAATGTTCAATTTATGAACATTCACTATAACGAATGTCACAATCATTCAAAATTTCTTAAATTCGCCAATAGATAGAGTTCCTTATAAAATGAAATTCCAAACGTATAGTGAACATAACTGTAAGATTTAAATAAATAAACTTTTAAAAAATGTATTTATTACAATAATTAACAGGAAATTGTTGAACTGGGCAACAAAATGGACCTTGACCTTTATGTGACTGATATGAGAGAGCTTTTGTACTTGCATTTTGAGGAATTAACAACTGATGAATAATTGATATAGAGACACATCTAAATTCTGAAGTAACAGAAGAACCTGATATTCCATTGCCTCCCAGAACAAGGCAGAAAATGGCTGCAGCTTTTAAATCAATTTCTGAGGAGTTGGCAGTCTTTAAAGAAGAAGATGCAAATATGGAAAGAATTGAAAAGTGAAAAGAGGCCTTTATGACTATCTAGCATGCTATATTGAGATTTTTGAAGAAAAAAAAAGAAACTAACTGTGCGATCTTCTATTAAAACATATTTTAAAAAGTGGAAAACTTCAGCTGTTTCTTCATTATCAGATGCCCTTCCATCTACCTCATCTGCACCTAGTGTCACTTATTTGGAAAATATTGAACTCTGGTGAAGGTATTAATGAACAAAAGTTGAATACATATGTATGTACAGTACGTATATTATGTTAGTACCCATTTTCTTTTTTTCTATTTTGTAACTCTTTATGTTTTTAATTAAAATTAACAAGTATCTTGTTAATTCTTGTTTTTTATTTTTTTCTTATTTTATGTTATGTGTCGTATACAATAAACCATAACGCATACATATATTATAATAAAACATATTGTATAGATCATTCAATGTTTAATACATGGTTTTAATGCTTTAAAATGGCTGCTAACATATTGTAAAAGCTCAGGAATGCAAGATATACATAGCTACTGAACACAACGTATAACGAACAATGTCTTGGAATGGAACTCATTCGTAAACCGAGAGTTGCCTGTATTGGCTCTACAGAACAATCAGTATTTTTCACATGCATTGATTCAATATCTTAAGAATCAACTCAAAGATTTTCAAAAGCAAGAAAACAAATTGCCATCTGTTGAATGCTCAGTAAACAACCGTGCAAATCAAGCTGCAAAAATTCAGATCGTGTTACACATAACTTTTAGTGTGTGTAAGGCATGATTATAAAACAGCAGCCATTATCAATCCACTGCAGGATGGAAGCCTCTTCAACAATTCATGTTTGAGGGAAATGGATCATAATCTGCCATGCTGGTCCAGTGTGGGTTGGCAGATCGACCGTATTTAGCAATCAGGGGCTTGAACCCCGGTCTACTCAAAGAGCATGTGCTACTGCACTCCTGCTCATAACCACTCAGCTATGGAGGCATGATTATAGAGATTACTAATTATAAAGATGTCTTTTGCACTAATTATACTTCCATTTGGAGACAACTTTGGGGAGATCAACCATGAAATAAACTTTGCACAATAAAACAAGAGTTGTGTTTATGGCATTGTCATTCACAAACAAACAGACAGGAAGGATTTACATTAACAAGACTGCATATTGGACATACCTTTCTTATGCACAGATATAAATATGATCTTTATTTGTAAGGTGCAGATACATGCAGGTACCCAGACTTTACAAAACCCTTCACAGCCAGGGGTTTACAAGCAGCAGAGATATCATCTTGCTGGAAATATAATATAGGATAAATAAATAATATAGAGTAGATTGTATTTAGTTGAAAATAAAATACAATAATAATAATAATACATTAAATTAAAATAACACAGGATAGTTTTCTTGAAATCAAGTTTCCCTGAAATACAATACAATAATATAATAATACAGTACAATAATAATAATAATACATTAAATTAAAATAACACAGGATAGTTTTCTTGAAATCAAGTTTCCCTGAAATTCTTGCCGAGCCGGAGCGATTTCACTTCAGTTGATGGTTGTGTAATACATGTGCATATCTAGGATGAGCCATCTATATTTTTTGTCATCTATGATTTTGCACAGGTTGGCATCCAAGGATTGAGTTAGATGGAGCTTCTTATAAGGGAGGAGCCAATCTTTAAAATGAAGCCTCGAAGGAAGAGCAAAAAGCTTGGGAGTGGAGCGGAGTGCTGATTGGGAGATCTGCCAGCACATTTGTGTCCCAAATGTTGGGCACTGAGATTCTTCCAGCGATTTTGATGGTGAAGATTAGTTAAACTGGTTAAAGTCATTGCCATCGGCAAAAGCAATGAATTTAATCAGATTCACAGCTTGTGCCAAGTTGTGGTGGGAAATGACACTTTCAGGTAGCCCATTTCAGGAGCCAGTATTCTGTGATGTTCAGTGGCTTGTTTGTTGTTGTCTGGGGCCAAGCCCCACAACTCAACCCTATACAGTACACCTCTGAAGATCATCGTCCTGATATTCGTTCTTATCATATTTGTGTTATGAATATGTAGCAAGTGCTGCTTGGCAACTCACCATTTCCTGTTGAATTTAACACAGAGTTTTATGTGTTTGTGGAATCTTAATTTTCGATCAAAGGTCACACCCAGATCTTTCTGCTTTTCGACTCAGGAGATCAAGACTGTCTGTCACTGGCTGAATTATGGTTGGTGTGAGTTTAAGTGAGAAGACCATGATGGCAGATTTTTCAGGTGGTCAAATCTAATGAAGTACTGCTGTGTTTCTGATAAAGTCTTGTTGATGGTTACTGTAGTGTCTCTTGCTTCATTGGCCGATTTTATTTTTGTTAAGAGCTTCAAGTCATCTGCATATGATAACATATCTGGTCTATTGTGTATTAGCAGGTTAATTATAGCTGTGAAAAGAATTCCAGACAGGACTCCCCCCTTGCAGTGGGAGTCCTGTCTGGAATTCTTTACCTGTTTGTATTTGCCTAGTGTATGTCTGCTTTCCTATGGACATTATGGTGATTCCATTCTGAAGAAGGAATGTCAGAAACTTCAATTCTTGGCCTGTGATATGATAGTAATTTTGAAGGAGCTTAAGCAAGGCTGGGATGTTGATACTATCGAACGCGGTTGGAGAAGATCAGATATGTGATAGCAATTTCTTCTTTCTCCTCAAACCATCCATGGATGGCATTAGTAATCATAAGCAGATTACTAATTGTTGATCTGTCATGCAAAGCGTAATGAATTTGATGAAGCCTCTGAGGGAGGATTTGCGTGGTAAGTGTTTCAGCTTCAGTAAACACGAGGAGCAAGAGATGGGGCTAAAGTGCTTAGCTTCAGTTGGCTGGGAAACTTTTGGGAGTGGTCTAACAGAATACATATCCCATGTTGGAGGGAAAAATTCTCCTTTTAATATGGTGTTAAAAATTCTTAAGAAGGGATCGATTAGATATGGGCTCAAATATATAATGATAATGATATTTAATGATATTTACTTCTAGGAGAAGATCCTCCACTCTTTTCCATCTGTCAGATGCAACTCACAATAAGGCACATTCTGATTGATTGTCCATCCCACTCAGTCATCTGTACCATCTTTTGATCTTTAGCAAACCTGCAAGCTCCTCTGATTCTCTCATATACTTGGTGACAAAGCAAATCTAAATGAACTCTTTATGTATATTAAATGTCTGTGAATAATAGACACTTTTGATAATCTAATCATAATTAGCTAAAATAAATATTATGGTGAAAACTCTGACAGACACATTTTGGCCATAGTTGTCATTGCCTTTGTGTTGTAAAATGCACATAACAACAACAATAGTATCTGGCATAGCTATGCACATTCTATGCTTAATGCAATATTAGTATTGTCAGGCTTTTTATGGCAAATTGTAACCTCATAGAGCATAGATATTTCTTCTGCTTGAAATAGTCTTCCACCCACTCTCATTCCATTTCACATTTATGCATGTATATTGCTTTTTGGTTCATAACCTCAGTGCTCGGTGTCACAAGTTTTAACAAATTCCTCGTGTAGCTGATAGTTTGTTAGTATGTTTGCATAGTATTTCTCTGTGATTGTTTGTTTAGAAGTTATATTGTTTTCAATGGAAGCATTTTTGAATGGTTTTAACGACATGCAGTTATTGAATTTCTGACTGCTAAAAATGCCAAATTCTGAATGAATCATGGATTCATCATTATGATCTAGAAAACCAGAGACAGCCAAGGAATTCTACCATGAAACATTTCAATTTTCAAAAAAAAATTAGAAGTTCAAGCTTTAGTTGGCAAAGTAATGTTGTTTCTTGGGACTCTGTAGATATTATCCGCACTGAACATTTGGAAAAGAGACCATGCTCAGTTTAGTCTAGTTCAGTGAGACATTGAACAAGAATAAAAGGATTGAGTCCTGGCAGTACAGCAGAGTTGCTTCAACATGACAGTATGCAATCTCACTGCAGCTGTGTGACACTTGCAAGAATTTTTTTGCTGGAATTTGAAGTTAGTAGGTAACAGTGACAAATGATTAAAGGAAGCAAGCTTATATAGCATCAGCCAAAATATATATTAATTCTTCATAATGTGTTTTAATATAATTTTTATTATGTGTAACATATATTAATGAAGTGAAATTTTTGAATTATTTAACTTGTTTGTTTCTTTATTACTTTTATAACCTTTCTTAATTTTCTATCTTATAGATAGAAGAACAAATACGATTACTAAATCAAAAATTACAAGAAAAGAATGCTCTTCGAGCAGCTCAAGTAGTGTCCTCTAGTGGTGAACGAGTAAGGATATCATTTCCTCCTCAGTATTCAGACTGTGTGATGCTAACTCCTAAAGATGCCATTGTTATTGATCCTGTCTCCGATTCAGGATTTGTAACAGGTACTTCAATAGTTCGCAGCTCACGAGCATCCCATTCTGACTTTGAGTTTTCCGAATCTTACTTGTGAGATATAAAGTCATTCAGTGGTGTTCAGGGAATTCTCTTTCAAATTCAGTAGTCTCTGTAAAGTCAGTATGTTGCAGAGATCTTAACATAAGTTTGGTTATATTTGTTATTTTCCTATCGTGGGTTTCCCCCCACATAAAGGTGTGTATTGTGAGTATTTGCTTTATAATCATGCAAGTCACCATGCATACCTTTATGAATAAAATGAGAGGTAATTTATAAGTGATGTTTAAAATTATGAATAGTCATTTATGAAAGTTAACTAGTTGAAACTCTTGTATTAATGAATGTTTGTGAAATAAGTACCGTATGTTGTTGACAAACTTTTATACTTGTTTATGGTTTTAAAGTTAAGAAATGGATGTATATATACTTTGTGATTTTGTTAGTGATATAGTAATACAGTTTTTTAGCAAAAACGTTTTTAATCAAACATAATAGTCTCCATTAATCATCATTGTTACATCATGCACACATAATGTTCATCAAATTCCTACAAAATGACTAGTCAAACTGATAAATATAGGTAGAAAATTTGGGGGTCTATTAGTTGCCACTATATTAATTATGTTTTTAACTGTTTAATGACAAGCTGAAATGTCCACTGTGTAGTACAGAGATGAATGTCCATCTTAGAAAAAGTATTAGAAAGAAATCTGACATTTTCTACATGTAGGTCAGTATTTTCTACATGTAACCCCACATCTGTAAAATGTGGTTTGTTTCTGGGATCAGGAATGATATTGGTTACTATTCTTTGTCAATACGTGGTGCTGTAAATATCAAGTAAAATCCAAATTGAAACAAAGCCTTTGGTTGACAATTTTCAAGATGAATTTGGAAGCTCGATATGTATACCCTGATGCTATCTGCAAACATATACGAGAATACAAAATGTAGAACAACAAGACGCTTATAGAATGTTTTCTTTAGTGAAACAATTGCATCATTTTGAAGTGAGAAACTAAATGTGATATGATGTTAGGATAGAATTATCTTGCTAAATTTAAATTCAGGAGACTGAAAAATATGAAGTTCAGATAAAATTGGATTATATTATCCAGTATTCTTAGGGGGGGGGAAGCATTTTAATGTATCTCCTAGAATCAGTATGTGTGTTGGAGGAAGTTATAAAATGAAGTTTAATTTATAAGAAACTAATTTTACACATAAGCAAAAAAATTTGTATGTAATTAAATCAGTGTAAAAATAATTACACTGCTGAGGGAATAAATTACACACATTTGCAGGTGTCGTTTTAAATAACCAAAAATTTAAGACATTAAAATATATAATTATTGTTTAAATAAATGAAGCAATTAACTGCAGGGGCAGGAATTTAACGGTTAATTTTCTGTGAAAATGTTGGGGGAATTAACTCCATATAAATATGCCACTTCATATATGATGTTCAGTACCATCAATTTTATAGCCTATGCTATCTGAAATTTTCAAGGCAGCGTTTTCAAACGTGCTACTGACAAAAGTGATTAGAACACTTCAGTTTATGTTAATGCAAAATAAACACTTTTTTTCTATCTAATGATTGTATCTTATTTTCCAGCTAATGGTGTAATTGCTTAAAAATTATCTAATGATGTAAATTTATGGTTTAACCCAGAGCTTTCCAAAGCAAGTGTTGTGTCTGAAAGGAATTGCCAAATTTTGACATCCTATCAGAATTCTTTTTACTCTGATTTCCTTTCACTGCACCCATTGATGTAACACAAACATTTTTATTGATCAAAATACAGTTATTGAGCAATACATTAAAAATTTACAGTACTTATTTCTTTACGTGCTTCATACTCAGCATACATTCCTTCCTTTTAAAAGCTAATAACAGATAGCTGATTTCAGATGGTCACGATTAAGCACATACTTAGTATCACATATCCCCCCCCTCGATCTCTCTCTCTCTCTCTCTCTCTCTCTCTCTCTTTCTTTCTTTCTTTCTTTCTCTTTCTCGTTTTTGACCTGAAACAAAGGAAGTTGCATACCATTGCATTTACCATCAACTTAAAAGATAAGGAACCAAAAGGGTGGAGTGCCAAATTGTTTTTGGCATATATAGTATGTCAGTGTCAAAAAAGTTTGGAAAGTACTGGTTTAACCACTCAGATAAACGTTATTATCGAGAGTGGTTTGTTTCTGTGAACTACATGTTTTAATCTTTTTTTTTTCCCTTCTCCTCACAAAATCATTTACAAAGAAAAACACAAACTGGTCCTGAATAAGTACAAGGCTTTAACATAAGTTGTGAATGCCAGTTTTTCACTTTGAATGATAAGGTTATAAGATTGATATTAATTTGAATCATGTCAGTCAGGAACAGACTTTCCAGCCGTATACTGTGAATTTTGGTTCTGGTTTCATTTCTGGTAGTTCTTCCATTCATAGTCATGTAGTCTTTATACCTCTGGGCCCAACATTTGATTCCTAGACACTTAACTATATTCCATTGAGGAAATTTTGGGTTTGATTTGACATAGTCCAGTCCAAAACAAAGTATAATTCTAGGTATCCAATGCTAATGCCATTCTTTAAAATACCAGGATAGCTGTAACAAAAGCAGAACTATAGACACATGGGGTTAATTGTTTTTCGTTCTTCATTTTCTTACCACAGTTGAAGATCTTGAGGAAGACACCAAATCCCATTTAGAGAGCCAATTACATTCACTCCTCTTTATCTCAGAGAATACTTATTAAAATTATTTTCACAGCACATAAAAAGGGCTGCAATTCAGAACACTTATTAAAAGTGTTCAAGCTTATAAAAATGGACTGTAACTCAGAAAGGAAACATTTCCTTTCACATTTATATGCACTTTTTTGAGGCCCATTTAACGGGAATAAATGGGCCCCAGATATGATAAGAGGCCCTAAAATTTACTTATATATTTAAGCAAAAAATTATTTATATTAACAGAAAATTTAAAAAAATAGAAAGTAAAACAATGTACATTAAAACCTGCTTGTATGTATTAATTCTCAATCTCAGATAGGTCTTGTTTGTTGTTGCAAAAGCTGATATTGGCAGGATTTCGAGGGTGGCAACATTTCAAATTGGGGAGGAAGCTAATACTAGGGAAACAACCTTAAATAATTTCAAGGGTTGTGTCAGGGTAGTTAATGATATAAGAACACAGTCTTAATTATGTATACTCCAGTGCAGGAGTGTTGTCAATAAAATGAGTGAATTCAAACTCCTGTTTACAACAACTAATGCTAATGGAAACGTAAAGCCACCCAGCAACAGAGGATGATTAGTTTCATTATGGTATGTATAATGTTTTTAGGAAGGATGGAGAAAATAGCATGGTTGTTATGTGGTCGTGATTCTAATTAAAAGCAGACTGAGTGCAAAAATATAAATATGTGAGCTGTATTAGTGTTACAGAGTGAAAACAGGTGTAACTATACTTGCATGTACACTAATGCTAGGAGTATAGTAAACAAATTTGATGAGTTCAAAGTACTGATTAAGCCATCAAACATAGCAATTGTAGGGATATTGGAGACATGGTGTCACTCATAAGGAATTCAGGATTTAAATATGGGGAGTACAATGTGAAAGGATGGATAGAGAAATAGGAGGGAGGGGGTTATTCTCTTAGTTAAGAGGCACATACAGTCTAGGGCACTGTTGCCAGTTGATGATGGTCAGTGCAACGTTGAATCAGTCTGGGGTGACATAAGCACTGAGAAATGAGAGTAGGAGTTGTGTAATGAGTGTGAAGGGTATAATGAACAAATGCACAGACATTTATAGTGGGCCAGTATATGAAAATGTCTTATGATAGGGAATAAGATATTGACTGGAACTTGTAGATTGGTCACTCACACAAGAAAGACTTTTCTGGATTTATTATTGGTTGACTGTTTCCCATACTAGCATGTTAGAGAGGCAATGAGAGAAAACTACCACTAATCGTTAGTGATTACAGTGTATTGGTTTGGTATTTTTAAGAAGTAACTACTCTCAAGGGCAAAGGGGGAGGGCTTTTGCTTTTTTGCGTTTGTTTTTTTCGTTAAAGGTGGTTTTCAGACAGTTTATAAATTCTATTCAGTGGGACCAGCTTATGATACTACAAACAGCAAATTGTAAATGGCAAGCATTCAGGGAAGGAATTGTAGCAGCTACTAGCTCTTTTTAACAGCTTTTTTTTTTTTTTTTTTATAACCAACTAAGAAATACTGTTCAGGGTTGAGACCTCTAAACCTTAAATAGTATCTCTGCCACTAGTCTCATCAGTTAAACTGATGAGAGTACTTGACAGAGAAGAAGAATGTTTGGAATGCAGGGCTGGCTTTAGGGTAGGGCTGAATTTTTACTGACCTAGGGACACCAAGGTTTAGCAGGCACCAAACCTTGGCACAAATTGGTAAAATTAATCATTCTAAAAAATGAAAATCTTTTCATCATTGAGAGGGGGGGGTGACAGTCAGTGTGGCCTAGGGGTGCTATATACCCTTGAGCCAACCCTGCTGGGATGCTTATAAATTATCAGAAGATACAGAAAGCTACAATAGGCTTAAGTATTTGCTAGGTATAAGTTATCTCTTATGTAAACACTAGAAGAAAAGAAATGAATCATGTTGGTCCACTCAATGTGAATGGTATAACTGTTGGTGATCCTGCTCTGGTTGCTGGCAAAATGAATAGATATTTTTGCATCTACATTCACAAAAGGAATTTTTTAGGGATGTGGATGCCAGAAGTATATCAAATTACAGGGAGCTAAATGATTTTGTGTTAACTGAGGAAAGTGAAAGAGAAATTGTTGAAGCCAAATATAAATAAGGTACCTGGGGTGTATGGGATTTATTCAATTATATTAATAAGAGAGGCAGCAAAAGCGATAAGCAAACCATTTGCTTATAATTAGGAGAGTGTTCTTGGATTTGACATGGGAGGGTCAAATGACTGGAGATGTGTGAATGTATCCCATAAAGGGAAGAATCAAAGGGCAAGGTGTAAGTAAATACAGACCTACTGCAATAATTAAAGACAAACACCAGCCAAGGAATAAAAAATTTTTACTATAAAAATAATGTGATACACTATCGGAAATATTACGATAAAATGTTAAAAATATACCGAAGCAATAAAATTATCTAAAATAAACTGGATTAAAAGCGATAAAACCTGAAGCTTTTGATGATTGCTGTCTCCTTCTTTAACAGTTGAAGAGTCTCCAAAAGCTTCAGGTTTTATCGCTTTTAATCCAGTTTATTTTAGATAATTTTATTGCTTCGGTATATTTTTAACTATATTTATTATTTTTATAGTAAACATTTTTTATTCCTTGGCTGGTGTTTGTCTTTAATTATTGCAATATGGAATTTCCCAGCCCCATAGGCCTGTTTGAAAATACAGACCTGTTAGCTTGACTTCTGTTCCAGGGAAAATAATGGAGTCAGTGGTAAAGAAGTAATGCAGGACCATCTAGACAGGAAAGCAGTAGTTATATGGCAGTGGCACCATGGATATGTTAAGGGATGATGTTATGTGACCAATTTGATTGGATACTGTGATGCAGTAACAAAAGAACAGGCTTCAAAAAATAATTTTGGCATTGTATACTTAGATTTCAGAAAAGCTTTTGATACTGTTCTACAAGAGAGACTACTGTGTATTTGAATCGTGTGACATTAGGGGCAAGTTACTGCTATGGATAAAGAGATAGTTGAATGGGAGCAGAGAATGATTATCAATGGGCACTGCTCTTCTTGGACTAATGTTATTAGTGGAGTTCCTCAATGTTCAGTTGCTGGGCACCTTCCTGTTTACAATATTTATTAAGAGTATTGATGAAGGTATATCAAGCTTATTGTCTAAGTTTGTACATGATACAAAGGTTGGCAGGGTGGTTAATGATAGGAATCAGGATACTATACTGTAGCAAGACCCAGAAAAATTTGTAGATAGGCTGAGAAGTGGAAAGTGGTAAATGTAAGATACTGCATACAGCAGTAATATCAAAATAACATACGAATTAGACGTTACCACACTCTAGGTGGCAGAGAATAAAAAACCTGAGGGGTAATTTTGCAGTCAGCTAGAGATAGTCTCTGAGCAATACAGATAGGCTGAGGTCTTTTAATGATATGCAGGAACTTTGTCAAGAGAAATAAGGTGATTAGCCCATTGAATGAGGCATTGATTAGACCACATCTTTGGTACTGCATACATGTCCAGAAGCCTAACTTTATGAAGGATGTGGATCTGTTGGAATGGGTGCAGGAAAGAGCAGTGAAATCCAATTACAGGTTAGTGGGGGGAAACAGAAAGGGTACTCTTACCAAGAAAGACTTTAGTTTTGCAAATTGCAGAATCTAAGCACCTGAGAGAGAGAGAGAGAGAGAGAGAGAGAGAGAGATCTGATTGAGGTGTTCAAAGCTTTGAATGGACTGAGTATGTATGCTAAATGCTGATGGCATCCTTAGGCTTGCTTAGAGAATTCACGTGAGGGAACATAAATTTAAATTGAGGAAGGATGGTTGCAGGATAGATGTGTATTGCTTTCCTGCATGAATACAAATACATACTTGAATACAAATAATGCAATCCAAAAAAAAAAAAAAAAAAAATGTTGGTTTGCATCATACTTTACACGAGTAAGGGTGGAAAAGTTAATGTTCAACAAGCACACAGTGGTGTAATTACCTAACAAAGGATCTAGTTCAAGGGTATAACTAGAGTTATGTGGGTTATCAGACAGTAAGTGAGAAAATATCACTGTATAAGTCGCATTAAAATGTTCCTAACCATATTTGGAAATTTTTTTTATGTAAAAAGTAACTTAAGATTAAGTTAAAAAGCTGACATTTCAAAGGTTGCCTGGCTGAATACAAGCTAACCAAAATATGTATCAGTAGCCAACTTATGTGAGGTACAATGCTGATGAGCACTTAATTTTAACTAAGATGAAGTTGAAGTTAATGTTTTCGAAGCTGTTATTCCTTCTTTTGAGGTGGGATAACTGATTTACAGGTTTATAGAAATATAAAGGACATTTCTAAATTACACCAACAAAAAAATTTTATGGATAGTTTTACATACCCAAACAAGTAAAAGAGTTCATATAGATGAAGTTGAAGTTAATGTTTTCGAAGCTGTTATTCCTTCTTTTGAGGTGGGATAACTGATTACAGGTTTATAGAAATATAAAGGACATTTCTAAATTACACCAACAAAAAAATTTTATGGATAGTTTTACATACCCAAACAAGTAAAAGAGTTCATATAAACATAGTGAACTGACTGTGAACCTGAAACTATGGTTCTTTGAATTTTAAAATATGGCTGTGGAGGTTTAAATGGTAAAAAACATTAAAATAATAATTAAAAAAATGGACAGGCAGACATATGCATAGTATGAATAACATTTTACTGTGTCTATGTATTCTTATTTTGTTATTTTCATTTTTTTGACATTCAGAAAACCATAATCATTTTTTAAAATTCAAACAGCAATAGCTCCATAATCATCAGACATGTTTATATGAGATTTCGTGTTTTGGTTTGTAGAACTACTTGTAATTTTGTTGGTGTAATTTGAAAACATCTATCCATGACCAACTGACTTAAATGAGATATAAAACCCAAGGAGTATATTAGCTTTGTATCTTATGTAGGAAAGGTATATATTTCAGAAAATCCGATACCCCAGCTTAGAAGGTGTGGCCTTGAAACATTGGTTTTAACTTAAATTACTTTGCACATAAAATAATTTCTTAAATATTTTAATACTATTATATGTAATGTGTTTTCTCACATACTGCTGGATTTGGAGAAACCTTTTTTCTAGTCTAAGGCAAGCAGTGATGAAAACTGTGCTTAACTAAATGTTAGCCTGTTGCACCTGGCTGATGTTATTAGCTGAATAAACACATTTTTTAAAAAATTGTGTGACTGACATTATCTGCTGACTACAGCTAATGTTCACATTAGGCACATTTCAGCCTGTAGCCACAAAAATATATATTACACAGATAAAATGTATGTATACACATATATATTAATATACATATGTAAAATTGATATGACATTGTACGGATATATTTATTAATGATTATATGATAGTATTGATGGATGTTATTTCATGCCCTTGTTATAATAAAAGCAAAGCTGGTTTTATTATATTTGTCAGCAAAGTGTGAAATCAGTGTCTTTTTTTTTTTTTTTAGAAAAATGTATAGAAATAAACTTCTAATAAAGATGTGAATTTTAAATGTTATAAAAAAGAAAAAAGGTATCTGAAACAAATTAGAAGCTGCAAAAAAAAAAAAAAAAAAAAAATCCGCTGTTATTAAACTAGATAACTGAATTTTATTGTATGGGGTTAAATTTCATTGTTTTATGGTGTATTTACAGAAAAGTGGATATCTGATAGGATTTGAAAATAGAGCATTTGCAATGCAAAGCTGTTATTTTGTTGTTCTTTTACCTTATTTTATTTCAGTATTCATTTTAAGCTTTTAAGTAATCTCATAAGTAATGGAAACATTTGTTAAATATTTTGTCTGGCATTGAGATTAAAAATTATTAAAATTGTTTGTGCATCCCAAGTGTATGGTAGATAAATTTAGAAGTAAAAGATAATTTACAAAGCTTGGGAGCTAGTTAAATTTATGTTCAATACCCATGATTGACTAATCCCTAAGAAAGCACATTACTAAAAAATGGTATGCAAGTCTTTGCATAGGGCTCTGATAGAAGCCGTTTTTTTGTAATGTTATAATGTAGCCATTTGTGAATATTTCTCATTATGTTTTTCTTGATCAGCAATATTACATGAACTTTGAAAAATTTATAGTACAGTAAACTCCTTGACGTTATGGACTGATGGGGAGGGGTTAAGGTTATTGGTTATAGCAGAATGTCCATTAAATCAAAAGTTTATTATTTTATTTTATTTATTTTTTGAGACTATTTGTACTCCATATAATATAAAATTTAACATGGTCATTCTGTATATGTACAGCAGAAACACTGAAATCCAGTTAAAAAAAAAACTTTTAATTGCCTTTACTTTATTGGATAATTCTATGACCATATATGTATTGTGTAGTAAAACTTTATTCAGAATCAGAGCTAAGAAGCTGATTTTAAAATGGTGAAACTTTAGAGTCAGGTTCTTTAAAAACTCCTTAAGCTTTTTACAATATCTGACATGTGTTTTTTCTTTTTCATACAGTATTCCTCAAAGACATGGGAAGCGGACATGCTAGACTCTAGCAGGTTTTTCTGCACAGATGCACATGTGTTTTCTTTTCACCAGCCCCTTAATGGCCCCTAAGAAACTCATCTTTAGGGGCCATTAACTGAGGAAATAATAAAGAAACAGAGCACACACATCTACACAATGATATAATAGTAAGTGTATTCATAAACAGTTTGAGTCACTTACTGGTGACTGCTGTAACCCAAGAGTTCCCAGTCAACTATTTTCACCCATTAAATCTGAAGTTCATAAAATCAAGGGTTTACTGTAGCTATTTAAAAAAAAAAAATTGTTAGCATATTAACTGTAATATTGTGGTGGGCAATTTTTACAGTGGAACATTTAGAAACTTATGAAACAGCCAGAAATGCATTCATAACACTTATAAATGCAAACATGTTTCATTAAAAAGGAAGAGTGATTTCTTATATAAGGTGAGAGAGAAATCTGATTTATTATATAAGGTGAGCAATTTGACAGCCAATGTTAAAGCAGAGAACAAAGCAAGGTTTAAAAGTTATCAAAACTCCTCAACAGGGGAGTTTTGAAAATTCCTCTGTGGTTGTTGTAGCTGCTGATAGAAAAATTAAGTAATCTTTATTTTATGTTTAATTTTTTGTCTTATTTATTTACTTGACAAAAACATTAATACTTGTGCATGCGTAATTTTTTGTCGTATTTACTTGACAAAACATGTGCATGCGTAATTTTACATTTTCATGCACTAAAATGGCTTTATAAACTTGAAAATGGATATTACTTATAGTTTATCGTTTATATAAGACGGGGCGATTAAAAATTTATGCAACCCAAAATGAAAGAGCTAATTTTTCTCCTTTATATGCAATACTTACAAAACCACATAGCTCTGCTTACAGAATAGTGGTAATGCACCATAAAACTCTAAAACAAACAAACAAAAAGAATAGTGGTAAAGGTACATTTACACAAACTCATCCATACTGGTTTGTCCATGAACGTGTGTTGCGTATTTTGATTTATTATGTGTCATTACATAGTATGAATCAGAGCTGTATTACTCAATATGTTCTACGTTGGTAATAATATTAGTAAATTGATGAGGAGTTTACCTCAATATAGTACGTGGAACACTTCCGTATGATACCCTCCAGAAATTAAAACGAAAAAATCGACAACTTACCAGTACATTAAAGTAAAATATAAATAATTAAAGTGAAATATAAATAATTAAATAATCAATTTAACACAATTCAAAATCAATTCAAAACAATTAAAATTCAAATTAACGCAATTAAAAGAATCTAACGAAAATATTCAAAACGATTTTCCTTCCTGAAGCTGACAATGCTTTTCGACCGACTGTCGTGTTCACAGGAATGAAAATTATCGAATCAGGCTAAACCTGCAACTTAAATAGTGATTATGTGTCTTCGCGCATGCGCGTAAAGGTCCACGCATCGGAGATCAAATATGGCCGCCGAACATTAACAGAATTCTCGTGTAATTTAATTTCAACGGTTTCTGCAATTAATAGTCGCGTATAATTACGTTGAACGTTAAGTATTTTGGCCTCGTTAAATAAAAAAGTATGTTTTTCGTTAATGGCATGAAAGGCTAATTCTGACGCTGCTGAACGAGAAGCACGAACAGAGGCTTCGTGTTGATTTACACGGATATTAAGAGAAAACCGCGTGGAACCCTGATAAGACGAGTCGCAATCACCGCAAGAAATGTTGTATACTAGATCATTAATTTGTGTTGCGAACGCCGAAAGAACCGAGCGATTGTTCAGTATCGTGTGTAACTTCCGTATAGGCCTAGCTATAATTTTAAATTCGGTATCTTTAAAGAATCTGTTAAGCTGTTTGTGCCACTGTTCAACATATGGGACAGAAATAAAGTATTTTTTGATATTACTATTGTTGATTGGTGCAGTATTTTGTATCCTATCCTTAGCTTGTACCCTAATTCGATTTATTGTGTTAATGGGATAACCCCTGTTCAAGAATCTGCTAGTTAATATTTGTATTTCTGAGTCTAAAGCAGAATCCGTCGTTGAATATTTATAGGCATTTAGAAATTGATTAAAGATAATCGATCTTTTGTAGGTGAACGGGTGGTAGCTATTATAATGTAGAAGCATACCGGTGTTTGTGGGTTTTCGATAGATGCTAAATTGTATTTTGTTCGAGTCCCGGGTAAGCGTGAAATTTAGAAAGTTTAATGACTTAGTATCCGTATCTTCCCTTTCCAATGTAAATTTGAGTCTAGAATGAATATTGTTAAACGAATGTAAAATATCTTGGATAGTACTACTATCGGTAATAACTAGAACATCGTCTAAATACCTCCCATAGTATGTGATACGGGGACGAAAAGGTGTCAAATGTATCTGCTCAATCGTTGAGAGATAGATCTCTGCCATTAAGCCACTCAGGCTCAAACCCATTGGTAATCCAAAAATTTGTTTGTACACCTTGTCTCGAAAGGTGATGTAGTTAGCCTCAACTAATAGTTTAATTAAGTGAAAAATCTCCTTTATAGGCAGCTTCGTATAATTAATCGGTGTCGAGTTTTTATTTAACATATCCCAAATAATATCTAATGTGTATTCAACGTTTACATTCGTATATAATGATGTAACATCTAATGAGAATAAATTGTCATTGTCGCCGAGTTTACAGTCCTTAAGATTATTAAATAATGTATCGTAATTCTTAATCCCAAATTGTATAACCTGTCTAAAAGGTTTTATAATGTTATATACATGTGTGGCTAAGGCTGAAAATGCCGAGTTCCTGTAGGAAACAATAGGTCGAATCGGAAATCCAGGCTTGTGTAATTTTACCTGACCAAAAAGTGCAGGAATATTGTATGTTCTGGACTTCAATTCCTTCAACTGAACCATAGTAATGTAGTCGTTTTTACGATATGTGGTTAACGTTTTATTGTATTGATTTACCAAATTGGTAAACAGTGTCGGGTCCACTTCACAATAAGTGGAGCTATCAGATACAACTGAATCTAACTTATTAATATAATCATGTTTATCTAGTATTACCACAGTATCTCCTTTATCTGCCCTCTGTATAATAATGTCCTTATTTTCTCGAAGTTCTCGTAAAGCTGAACTGTCATGTGTATTCAATTTAGGAAGTCGTGTTTCTTTTATGTTATTCACTACTTGGTTAACTTGTTGAATAAATACATCTTTTTGTGGAACACTACGAAGTCCAAATTCAAAATCAATTACGCATTGTTTTTTTGGCAGCTTTCGAGGTGGTAAATTATAATTTAATCCTTTGGATAAAAGTGAAATCTGGTCCTGCGATAGTGTACACGAGGAAAGATTTGTAACCTGTTGATATGTCGGTTCGTTGGATACTGGGTGAGGGGGTGTTCGTGAACTAGCCGACATATTCTGTGGTAGTGCGTTATGTGTCTGTGGGGGGGATGTCACCCAACTCGTGTGAACTTGGTCGCAAGCTCGCGACAATGTGTTAGAATTCGTATGAACGTGTCTTGAACTATTCGATAATGTTTGCAACTTATTAACGTGTCTGTTTTTTATTTCTGAGGCTTGTGCTTCCCGTCGCAAATCTATGGAGGTCTTCAATACAGACCAATCGTTCGGATGTAGATAATTTTTTAATTTATCGCGAAGCTTCCTAACCTGGGAAAGGTATTTTTGTTTATCCGAATATCGATTTTTTCGTTTTAATTTCTGGAGGGTATCATACGGAAGTGTTCCACGTACTATATTGAGGTAAACTCCTCTTATCAATTTACTAATATATGTCATTACATATTCCTTGCCTGGATGTATCTTTATAGTCAGACAATACTTTTGTTCAAAATCATATGTGAACCTCAAAGCTGAATTTTGAAAAAAAAAGAAAAAAAACCCAATTCACCAATACCTTATTATAACTAGCTGATTTCATAATCTAATAGTAAAAAAAAAAGATAAATTTTAATGATTGTTATTTTTGTCATGAACATTTTGAATTTGTCCTGTGGTATCTGTCATCTTCAATAAATCAGTCTTCAACTTCGTTGTTAAACGAAGTTGAAAGTTGTGATATCAGTAGGTTGTGATTCTTTTCTTGGTGGCGTTCTTTTTTCTTCTGCATTTTCAAAAGCCTGAAGATAATGTTAATGATGGATTGTTTTGTATTTTACACTTTTGAAAGAAGTGGGGATTTATTTTTGCAGAAACAGGCTAGGCTATTGAAACATGGAGTACTGCTATTGCATGACAGTGTAAGGCTATGTATAATGAGTGTGACTCAAGATACTGTTATTTATTTGAGGTGGTTACTTCTTGGTCATCCTGCCTACAGTCTTGACTTCAATCCTAGAGATTTCTATTTATTTAGTAGAAAAAGATTTTCTGACAATGTGGAGGTTTAAAATGATGTATGTTACTAATTGTGACAGAAACTACTGTTACATTGAAAAATAAATACTCTGTTCAGGTAGGTTTCTTGCTCTTTTTTTTCTCTCCACTTTGTGACTTTTACCTGCTTATTCACTCTCTCTCTCTCTCAAATGTATCTTTATTTTTAGAAAAACTAACTATACCTTCTATAGTTATACTAATTATAAATATAGTGATAATTAATTAATTTTATAAATTCAACTATATAATAGTTAATTTATAGTTAGCATATTAACTATAAATTAATTGTAGTTAATGTTTTCTTGTATAAAATGAATGTTGGAATTTTTGTGTTCCTACAGCTAACTGATTGATAATTTTACTTTCTCTTTCTCTATGAAAACCCCCAACACAAAAGGTATTATGATTATGACACTTAGTACTGTTTATGGGTTGTAGGTTGCAAAGATAACAGGAGCTACTTGTTGACATTAGACTTGAATTTCTGTAGATTGTAATTTTCAGGAAACACATGTGAAGGAAGGTTTTCTAGAAAACAGAATTAGACTAATTACAAGCAGATATATGTGATCTTGTGTAGAAATCTGAGTATTGTTGAAGAAGAGCAAAGGAGTAGTCGGCTCTTTTTTGTGAGACGTAAGACTGAGTTTTAGAGGGATTAAAGTTAACTAAGTTTTTTCTTTTCCCTACTGAAGGAATATCTGCAGATTAGCAGTTAAGGACTTGGTGGAGGATACTCATGAAGCTGTGCAGGATAAGGTTTTCAAATTGGAATGTGGAATTTAGTGTGCTGTCATCAGCAGATCTATGGATAGTATAGTGACCTTCTTCCAGTCAGTGGATGAAGGTCTTTAATATATATGAGGAAAACAATGGGAGAAAGAACTGAACCTTGGGAAACACCAGCATTAGTACAGAAGTTAGAAGACAGAGAGTCATCTACCATCACTCACAGAGGGCAATCAAAGAGAAAGCTGGATACCCAGTTCAAAAAAAAAAAAAAAGTTGTCAATCCATAAGATTGGACCTTCTTTAGAAGACCGTCATGCCAAACACAATCAAATATATTACCAGCAGATTAACACTGATAGAATCCATCTTGACAATCATTGATCAGATGGAAGTTTTTAATAGTGGTGGTTGACTGATTTCTTCATTACTTTGTAAAGAGTAGAAGTAAGTACAATAAGGTGATAATTGCATGGGAGAGATTTGTCACCCTTTTCAAGGACTGGCTGGACATGAGCAAACTTCCAAGAAGTAGGAAAAACACCAGTGGAATAAGAAAGTGTAAAAGGGTGACTCAGAATAGGAGCACAGGTTTCGAGAAAAAGTGGAGAAATGCCATCAGTACCTAGGACTCTCCTTGGCATCAAGATTGTTCAGAATTCTAACATCCTTCAGAAGACCATGGGAGGCACTGAGTGGAGTGTACTCGGTATGGTAGAAGGAAGTTATCAAGATCATCATTGCAAGTTGGAAGAAAAGTAGGATGCTAGTAATTCATTTTTAGCTGAGGATGCAATAGAACCATCAGGTTTTAATAGAGGTGGGAGTACAGATTGACAGAAGTTATGGCCAGTAGCTTTTGGCAAGAAACCATAATGCTCAACTACCATCTGGAAAGAAGCAAGTTTTTAAATCTTAGCATGTTCAAAATCAAATTTGGATTGATTAATAATTGTTTTACAGTTACAAGATTTAGTGCAGACAGAAAATGAAGCTGGGGATTTGGATGAAATTTAGTTGTGATATTCAACAGTAATATCTTGAACGGCTTTAAGACATTTATTGGAAAACTAAGGTTTATATAAAGGACTAGGTTTTAAGGTTCAATTTGGAATAAAGGATTTCATACAGGAATAATATTAATATTGCTGACAAAACCTGAGCAAACATTGGGATTAGAAGATTTAAAACAGTAATCGAACAAAGGAAAAGAACAGAAATCTCGCGTATTATCCCGTTTCACATTCTTGTAATGCCAACACATGGGACTGAGAATATCCATGGGAGAGAGGCTCAGTTGGAGAAGAGACAGTTAAAAAATGATAATTTGAGGTGATTAGATGATCACTCACTTTGACTAAGTACTTTGAAAGGCTGTTCTTGAGAAAAAGATCAAGAGTAGTGGGTATGTAGTTAGGATTGTCTGGTAGGTAAATGAACAAGCTGAGTGAGGACATCAGTAATTGCAAAAGCCTTAGCATCTCATACAAGTGGGTTTGTGCAGTAGAAAACTAAAGCCAACTGGAATTGTGCATATTATAATCACCAAATAAAATTATTTCACTCTTAGAAAAGGTAGATCTGTGAAAGCCGAAAATGACTTGAGGCAACAGATGAATTTGGCAGAATGGGGAAGGCAGATATTAGCATATGTTGCAACAAAGTAAGTTTATACAGCATCAGCAAAAAAAAACCTCCCCCATTTCATTTATTCATTCCCTCTAGTAGTTTCTCTAGTTCTCAATTTTAAGGTTTCGACTTCAACAACAGATGGAAGTTTGTTCCAGCAATCAACCATCTGCTGGCTGAAGGCAAACTTCCACACATCTATTTTACAACTGCCCTTCCTCAATTTTAATTTGTGCCCCCTCGTGTGTGGTTTGAGCAAGAGGAAGAATCCCATTAACATTGAGCTTGCCCAATCCATTCAAAGCCTTAAACATGTCAATCAGATCACCCTGCAGATGTTGTCTCCAGACACTGCAATTTGCAGAATTGAAGCCTTTCTTGGTAAGAGCATCCTTTTGTTCTGCTCACCAATCTCTATACTTTTTTGGGTAACTCCATATCCTTCCTAAAATGAGGTCTCCAGACCTGTATGGAGACCTCAGTCACCTCCTTATCTCTGCTAGCAAAATTCCTGTATATCATTGACAAAATTCCATGATCTTGTCCTGGCAGCCTGTCTGCATTGCCCAGAGAACTTCATATCTGACTGCACAATTATCCGTCTTTTTCATTTTCCACTACCTGAGTGTAGTAACACATAGTTGGTATGTTATTCTGGGGTTACTGCTACCCATATACTTTGCATTTATCAATGTTTAACTTCAATTGCCATTTCTTAGCTCATCTAACTTTTCTAGATCCTGTTGCAGTAGCATACTGCAATTACTGTCATTAACCACCCTGCCTACCTTTGTATCATCTGCAGACTTAGACATTAATCCTGATATGCCTTCATCAGTGTATCATTGATAAATGTAGAAAACAACAATGGGCCCAACACTGAACTCTGGGAGACTGCACTAATAACATTAGTCCACAAAGGGCAATGTCTATTGATTACCACTCTGTTTCAATGAACCATCCCTTTATTTATTTATGCATAGCTTGCCCTTAATGCCACACTGCTCTAATTTATACAGCAGTCTTTTATGTGCAACAGTATCAAAAGCTTTCCTGAAATCCAAGTATGATATCAAAATTATTTTTTGCATCCAGTTCCTTTGTAACCACACCATAGTGGCAAGTCATTGGTAAAACAAGATTTTCCATTAACAAACCCATGCTGTGTCTAAAGTATAATTGTGCCTTGTTTAGATGATCCTGCATTACTTCTTTTACCAGTGACTCCATTATTTTCTCTGGAAGAGATGTTAAACTAACAGATTAATTATTTGTGTCACCTTTTAACCCTCTTTTTGTAAATTAGTGATACATTTGCATATCTCCAGCCTGCAGGGACCGTCCCTGAATCCACGGATGCTCTCATCATTATGGCTAAGGGTTTGCTTGCTTTCATTTGCTTCCTCCCTTAATATAATTTGATAGATCCTATCCACCCCAGGTGGATGGGCTCTATTTTTTTATGTTTAACTTCAACAATTCTTCATTTTCTTCTGTTATTGCAAAATTATTTAGCTCCCAGTTAGAGTTTGATGAACTTCTGGTATCCCCCTTCCCAAAAGAATTCCTCATGTGGGAATGTAGATGCAAAATGCTCATTCAGTTTATCAGAAAAGTGAGCAGGATCATCAGCAGTCAAACCATCGATATTGACTGGACCAATCTGATTCTTCCCCTTCCTTCTAGTGTTTACATAACTAAAGAAGTCTTTGCTGTTTTTTCTTTGTGACCTTTTCCAAACATTTCTCATAATCTGCCTTTGCTTTGTGACTTGATTACAGACTAGCTTATATCTGCCATAGACTTCTGTAGCCAGATATGCATCCCATGTACTTTTCTTCTCTGCCATGAGTTTCATCTGACATCCATTTAGGCCTATACTTTGAAGAGTATTTCTTAGTTGGTATGAAAAGCCTAATAGCTTCTATGATTAATTCCTTGAACTCTACCCATATAGAATTTGCTGATGGTAACATCAGTTGCCCACTGTATAGAATTTAAAAACTGTCTGAGACCACTGTAGTCACCTTTATGAAAGCAAAAACTCCTTCCTTTACACTTGATGGTAGTTATAAGTAAATCCCAAATAAATATACTGTGGTCACTGCCACCTAGTGGTTCTTTCACCTGCAGATTTTTAATGCATGAATAATCACTACTGATAATCAGATAAAGAGTATTACTTTCTCTTGTTGCCTAATGTGTTAGGGTGACTAACCCACAGGTTCCAGTCAATATCTGGTTAGTTAATGGGATTATATCCTCCATTATAGGACATTATGATTTACTGACCAACTCTATTTCTCTGTGCAGCTGTTCGCTGTATTTATCAGTTATTAGGCCAATAACACTCTCCTATTCTCATTTCTCAGTGCTTATGTCACACCAAACTGACTCAATGTTGCATTGGCCACCCATGTCAATTGGATGCACTGCCTTATATTTTATGTACTTTTTAACTAAGAGCATGAACCCTCCTCCTAGTCCTTTGTGTATATATTCTATTTGCCATGTTCAAATTCTGTATCCCTTATATCAGAGTGACACCATGTCTCTGAAATCCCAACAGTGTTTGCATTTGATGTCTTGACCAGCTCTTCATTTTTAGCCAGAGGAGAATCAAAATTAGTAAGTTTATAACAAGGAATATCAGAGAGGACACAAAGAAAACTGTACTTGAAGCAAAAATAAAATTACATGTTTTCGTGCCCTCTTTTATGAAATAATAGTGGTGCTGAATTAACATGCCAGGATGATAAAAATTACATCAGTTGATTTCTTATGACTTGGTCCCAGACATGTCCCAATTTCTTTCACATTTGGAATTTTGTCTTAGTTTTAATCCCTGAAAATCTGGTCACCCTACCTATAGTATTATCAGGTTCATGAGTGATCATTCTTGTCCATACCAATTTGCCTAAAATGCTGATTATAAATAACAATTATCTAATTAATTTTAAATTGTTCCTCTTGCTCCAGTGAGTAAGGGGCAAATTGAGCACTTGGTGGCATTCCATCTGCATGCAGAGGCTCTTGTCATTACTGTTCACAACTTTCTGGTGTGCAGCACATTCTCCACTATCATTTTTTCTTTGTTTCTACCCCACACCACTTAAAACTCTTTTGTTATAATGCTCCCAAAGGATTTATATGCTTATAATGCTTGCATATTTTGCTATAATGCCCTGTACTGACATCTAGAATACTGGTTTCAGAGCATATATTGTATTTTCTGGATGATGAGATGTACCACCATTTTAGAAGACATATTTTGGAAAAAAATATATATTTTATTGCTTATATTTGAAATACATTTTCACAAGTGCTTACAGAATAAAATGTCAGTCTAAAATGAGGCATTTTTAATAATCATATAATGCCAATCATGCATATTTCCTACTGCCACACTTATCATTACTGATGTTATGGTCTGAGTTTTTACCTTCTTGAAAGTGTGCATCATGGGCTCACATCTGGTGAGTATGAGCTTGGCACACCTGGGGTCTTGAGCTGGATATCATCATTCTTCTCTTTCTTGGTGATTCCCTTCTACTTCTGACTCTTGTTTTTTCTCTCTCTCTCTCTCAGGGTAATTCAGAATTTTTAAGCCTCGGGCTTTCTTGCACCATATGGCTAATAATAATAATAATCTTCAGGGCTATCAAGGACATTGTTTATTTTACATTTCTTGAAAGTCATGGCAACTGTATTGTGTTTCATTCATTCTGCTGGTGTCAAATGGAGATTTGGTGCCTATATCCATTTGTTCACTCGTCACAAGTGCATGTTTTAAATGTAGTAACTGTCAATTACTCACACATTTAATTTATCAAAGCCAATAAGACATTAAACCAAATGGTATAATTGCAAAAAGACATGTGCATGACATCTGTGTTTTGATTTTTTGTTTTAATTATAAACAATTAATTTTTAGCTTCTTTTTTATTGAATTGAAAACAGCGATATATTAATTATAATATTCTAAACTCAATTTAAAAATATTGAATGAAAATAAACAAGAGAAATCAAAGATAAAAAAGTTTTTATCTTGTTTAGAATTTAAGGTCACCAATCCTCTGGATTAAAACCCAGATGCTTGTGTGGTATCTGGTGGACAATGTGAATTTTCTGTATTTTTGTGGCTGCTCATGTTTAGCTGGCAAAAAGCAAAGCTCTGCAGCAAGGTTAAATACTTGCTGCTGGCATCTCACAGATGCCATGTGGAAATGGGAATTGCTTAGAAGAAAGATGGATGCTTTTGCTCACCTGGCATCTGTTAGGTGCCAGGAGAGCATAATGTTTTGCCCACATAAAAAATTGTCTTGTAATTCATAGTTTAATTAAATGAAAACAGAAAATATTGAAAAAACAGGTTACAGAATATTGCTGGGCAAAAGTACAGAGGACAATATTATTTCATTTTCCCATAGATAGAAACCCAATGACTGCAGTTGCCAAGTCCTCCTCTCCTGGAATTACAGCTAACTTTCTGTTTAATTAGCAACCATCCTTTTTGTTGCCTCCAGTAGATATGATCTGAAACGGTCACAGGAAAAGAGTTAGCTTTTTTTTTTTTTCAAAACCCACCTGGACATTTTGACCATACTCTCTCTAGACACAGAAGATAAAGACATCATCAGTGAGGTGCAACTGGTATGCCGTCAGACGATAAGATATAGGGAATATCAGGCAACCTCTTACAGGGAAAAAAAAAGTGTCTTATAGTCTGGTAAAGATGGTATGCTTTGAGTGGTACATGTACTTTTGATTTGGCTTATATGGGCACATATACAGTGGCAGACAAAACAAAGTGCATCACTTGTGAATTTTGCAAAATAATGCATTTTTGTTATGCATTGTGGGTTGCAGAAATGTTCAAAATGCATTTGTTAGATGGGATATATCTCTGTGAATGAAATCCAATAAAAAGACTCCACGTGATATACTTTTCTTTTTTTTTTTATATATATATATGGGGTCAGCATTTTTTTTATTGTTTTGGCATGCAATTTTTACGGCTGGATGCCCTTCCTGACGCCAACCCTCACCCTTTATCTGGGCTGGGGATATGCAGTAGTCATTCCCTGACCTTCTGCATCCTCTGTATTTGATGGTCACGGGCTCTAATCAAGAAGCGTGTGCTACGCATTACTGCTCCCGCTACGGAGGTGCTTCCACCTGACATACCTAATTGTCATATCTTCCCAAAGGGTAAAATATGCATAATTAATGGAAATATGAGAAATCATGAAACCAAACACATTTTATTGCATTATGTATACCAACTGAAATGACAAGTTAATCAGCAAAATACGCCCTTGATATTTTGTTGTTCCTCCTTGAGCTGTATTTACAGCTTTGCAGCGATCTGGCATAGAGTTAATCAACTTCTGGATATATGGTTGCCCAATTTCACGGTACCACACCCTTACAATGCTCTCCTGCAGCTGAATGTTGTTGACTTCTGAGGAATTTTAGACGACATTATGTACCAGCAATTTTGAATAGGGTTCAAATCTGCATTGTTGCTGGGCCAGTCCAACACTGTAATGCCAGCATTTCTGAGGTATGACTGCACCTTAAGGGAGAAAAACGAGGGAAAACATTGGTGTATGGTTTAAGCCTTGTGAGACAAGAAGACAAACTCATCATTAAATCTAAAACTTACCAATTTTGCTGTATACCAATTTCACCATTCCGTTAATAAACTTAATTTGCCCCACCCCTTCGCTTATGCATCCCAGACAATCTGACCGGTGGGGAACTTTACAGTCGGTGTTATGCAGTCAGGATAGTAAGCCTCTGATTTTTGTCTTCTGAGATATCGCTTCCCATCTGAGCCATGCAGGTGCAGGTTGAATTTCGATTCATCAGAGAAGATGACAGCATCCCAATGCTCTTTTGTCCATGAAACATGCGTTTTAACCCAAGCAAGTCACTTCTTCCTCATTTGTTGGGTCAACAAAGTCTTCTTGGGCTGATGGGCATGCAGACCACATTCAGAAAGCCATCTTTGGATAGTTACTGCACTTGTTTCAACACCAGAGGCCATCTCAAAGTCTAGTTTTAGATCTTCATAATTGCCTTGCGTGCTCCTTATATCTATTTCAAATATCGATTTTGGGAAGGCGTAATCACTCTCTTATGGCCTTATCCATGTCTTCTCTTCACATCACCGGTTTCATGCTTTAATTTCAGCACCTGGGATACTGTTGACTGGTGGCAGCCTATTTTATCAGTGATATCATGCACACAAAGCCCTTCCTGGGACAGTAACAGCTACACTTTTTTTTCTTGATGTCAGCTGAACAAATGGAGCCATGCTTACACCTCCACAAAGCAGGATACTAATGAGCGTGTATACCCTTTCAATGCCATCTTTATATAAACAGCTGATGCAATACCTTGCAATTACTGCCTGATGCAATAGAAGCATTATCTGATGTAATACCTTTGCTTTGCGACAAACAATATCTTATACGTTTCACTACAGATGTTACTTTTTTTTTTAAGGTGATGCAGTTTTTTTTTTTTTTTGTCTGCCACTGTGTATTTTCATGATTTCTTTTCCAAAATCATTTGATTTTTGACAATTCCACTCTGATGTTCAGACAATCAAGTCTAAGTATGAATACATTAATATTTAATAAGCTATGTATTAATAGATTAAAAAAACTTAAATTCCATAAATAAATTGAGTCCATATAGCCCACTGTCATCAAAATTCATTATATTTATGGGAGCCAGGAAGCAAATGACACTATATTCTTTTGTGTTCAGAGCACCTTCAACAACTGCATCTGCCTTAGTTTTAACTTTCTTTTTGATACGAATGCCCTACTTTTAGCAAGGACAGCTCTGATTATATCATCAAGACATCAGCATAAACTTCCAATAAATAGTTGTGGCAGCCCTTAGATGTGTTTTTTGTTTGTATAATGATGTATGTTCAATTTATATACCCTCCTGTCATGCTGCCTACCAACAGCATGTTTCATATTGAGTGTCAACCTTTTGGATATCTTGCTGTACTTGTTTTTACATTGTTATTTTGTTAATAAATACCAAGTCATAATTAAATTTGTGTTTTTTTTTAACATATGTTTACTGAAGTTTTTATGAATTTTACATTACTCTTATTGAAAAATATGATATTTGGAAATTAACATATCCTGGAATCATTCTAATTGCTTATTATAATTTAAAAATGTCTATTCTCTAATTTAGTCACATTCCCCTCCATTCTAATCTGCAATTATTATCTACACCTGTGGGTGTACAGGTCATTGTGATGGTATGAACTAGTTCTTCTGGCTTGTAAACATTCCTTTGGCTCTAGCCAGTGTAAGCTCTCTTTCTTCTAATGCTTCCTTTACACCAACTATTCACTTTCAAATACACCAGCTGCCGTTGCAGATGAACTCAACAGTTATTTTGCATCGATATTTACAAATGAAAAACCTTTTGTGGCAATGGGAAATTGTGGGAGTGAAGTTGAAAAATATGTAATTAATGATATTGCAATTTTGCAAGATTATTTAATTAAAAAACTTTCGAGCCTACAGGCCAGTAAGGGTCCTGGAGTTGATGTTAAGATTATAGGGAGGCGGCAAGTGAGTGCATTGAACCATTGAGGCTAATTATGCGAGCATCACTAGACTCTGGGGAGATTCCCTTGGATTGGAAGAGTGCCAATGTATCTCCCATACATAAGGGTGGCTCTAAGAGTGAAGTGGGAAATTATCGACCTGTCAGTCTGACTTCAGTGGTAGGGAAAATCATGGAGGCAATGATCAAGGGTGGAATTCAGGTTCATTTGGATCAAATTGAAATTCTCAAGGATAGTCAGCATGGTTCTGTAAAGGGAAAATCATGTTTAACAAATCTGGTTTACTATTATGAAAGGGTCACTCACGAGCTGGATTTAGGGAATAATTTTGACATTGTTTATTTAGATTTAAGCAAAGCTTTTGACTCAGTCCCACATGAGCGGTTGCTTTTATAAGCTGGAACAGGTTGGAATCACTGGGAAAATCCTTAGATAGATAGCAGGATGGCTTTAGGGCAGGAGGCAGAGGGTTGTGATAAATGGCTATTCCTCAGATTGGGTTGATGTAAGAAGTGGGATTTACCAAGGATCAGTATTAGGACCACTGTTGTTTTTAATTTTCATAAACGACATCGATGAAGGGATAGAGGGCGTGATGTCTAAATTTGCAGAAGATGTTAAAATTGGTAGAGTAGTTAATGATCACTGTCAAAGCTGAGCTTCTTCAGAGAGACCTAGATAGACTTCAGGAATGGTCAGGAAAATGGCAGCTATGCTTTAATCCAACAAAGTGTAAGGTATTACACCTGGGAAACAGTAATCCCAAAATAACTTATTCACTTGGTGGAGTTCAACTAAACCCAGTACTGGAGGAGAGGGACTTGGGTGTTATACAATACGGTCACACACGAAATTCTCTGAGCATTGTAAACAGGTTGTAAGGAAGGCCCATGGTGTCCTATCGATGATCTATCAAACTTTTGCAAGTAGAGATAGGGACGTGATAATCCCATTATATAAGGCTTTTGTTAGACCACACTTGAAATACTGTGATCAAGCATGAAGACCGCACCTAAAGAAAGACATCGAGCTTCTTGAAAGAGTGCAAAGACGAGTAACTCGCCTGGTGAGATCGGCAAAAGGGCGTCCTTATGAAGAAAGACTTCGAATATGTGGGTTGCAGAGTTTGGAAACTAGACACCTTAGAGGAGATTTGATTGAGGTAAGGCTCTGTGAGGCATCAGTAAAATGAATGAGGGCGAAATTTTTAAGATTATAAATGATGCTAGAACTAGGGGACATAAATTCAAGTTACGGGGGGGAAATGTTTAGATTGGACTGCAGGAAGTTTTATTTTAGCCAGTGAATTATAAATTACTGGAATAAGTTGCCTACATGGGTGGTAGAGGCTGACAGTTTGGGGAAATTCAAAGGTCATCTGGATAGTACCTTCGGGTCAGGGAAGCGCATAGGATGATAGGTTTAATTTCCTTTTTCTTTGATTATTATTTATTTATTTGTTTTATTCGTTTTTTTTTTTTTTTTTTTTTTTTGGGCTGGTGCAGCATAAGCCATAGGCTTTCTTGCACCATGTGGCCATTACTAATACTACCTTGATATCTGCCTTGGGGCCTATTACCACTCATTTTTGTTTCAAATACCTGTTTAACCAACCTCCCTTCTCTTATCCCTTTCAAACATGCCCACACCACCTTATGTTTTCTTCACTTAGCTTTGATTGAATATTTCTAACCCCAGTATTTTTTCATATTTTGCCATTTTTAATATAGTCTTGCCGCTGTCATTTATTAGTTCAATTGATTTTTCTTAAAACATTTCTGACGATTCTAATTTAATAAAATTCATTTTTTCCTTATCCGGATCTCGGTATGTTAAAATGTATTAATTTGAAGTTCTTTTCTGTTTGTTTCAAAAGGATTGATATTTAAATTTCTTGAGAATGAATTGTGCCTTGGAAATTCAGTCATAATTGAGTAGAATTTTTCTGTTTTTTTTTTTTTAATAAACTCAGTGAATTGAACAACTGCTACCTTCACAGAAGTTTGACTTAATGAAATGATTTTGGTGTGCATGGTATGTCACCCAAGATGTGGGAACAAAATTAAATAGAGAAGATTTAAAATTTCTACAGTTATCAGCTATTCAGAATAAAAAGAGCTGGAAACAGTTTTTCTGATAAGTTTATGCCAAAATAAAGTTAATCCAAGTAAAGAAACATTTTGAAATCTGGATGTTAAGCTAGCAGTATTTTTGCAGGAAAATAAGTTCTTCACATTATGCTAGACACACTATAATAAGGCTAAGAAAGTTATTAAATATATGAAAAGGAAACCTTTACAGAATTTTGTTTCTGTGCATAGATAGTGATCAATTTTTAAATTTACTGTTTAAATGGTCTGATGTAATTTAAAGTTTCCAACTGAAAAAAGATTAAAATTTTTAAAGCAAAATTACTTCCTATATCAGTAGCATTAACTTAAAATTCCTAGATTTGTATTTCCCTTAGGAACTATAAATATAATTTTCCAGATCATTATATTATATATTATGTACTTGTTTTTAATTATATTCCAACTGTTAGTGAAAAAGTATAAAAAGATATTAAATGTGATCTGTATCCAAATTTCAAAATATCTCCCTTGTCTTGAACCACCTTACAAAGGTATTCAACAATTTTACACAGTAGAAACAAAGTGTGTAAAAGTATTTCTGTAGCAAACTCAACACATGACATTTTAAGGGTAAGCAATGTAAATGCTGAAGTAGGTTACATACTGAATTAATTAGTCTCCAAAACTGGTTTACTTTAATTATGTCTGGGATAATGTTCAAGGATTCTGGATTTTAATTGTGCAATAATCAAATATTATCATTGGAAAATAGAATAATATGGCTCAACCAAACACAGAAATGCTAAAGATGGTAAGTTACAAAAAAGAAAGTAAAATCCTGTGTCCTCAGTATTTCCTGATGGCATTCTTTTCTTAGTGAAAATAAGAGAATGCTATAGTTACCAATTTTTTATTCTAAAATTAAGTTTTTTTATACAAATAATAATGCATATATTCAGTGATATATTTTAATTGACTTTGGAACTTTCGAGGCTGAATGTGCCTCTTTATCAACACAAATGGAAACTTTACAGATAAAATTATTTAATGGCCACAGAGTTGTGTGTGCAATGAGCCGTGCAAGGGCTCACTACATGCACAACTCTGTGTACGTTAAATAATTTTATCCGTAAAGTTTCCATTTGTTGATAAAGAGGTGCATTCAGCCTCGAAAGCTCCAAAGTCAATTAAAATATTTCACTGGATATATGCATTATTATTTGTATCTCTATGGATTTCAGTACAACAGGCCCATTCACTCTTATAAGTTTTTTTTATGATTTGGTATCAGATTACTTGTCTATGCTTATCATTATAATTACATCCATCAACCAGACATGGAAGAAACTTCTAAGGAGCAATAAGTGCACTGGTTGTATTACTGGAGGTTGTAACTGATCCTGGTTCCAACAATGCTTTTCTTCGTGCAGTTTCTCGTGATACATTTTGATGAATTCTATTCAGACGTTCCTGAAGTAAACAAAAATTAAAAATAAATAAAGTTTCTTATATATTATCTTTTACCTATTTAACTTATAATAGATTTTCTTAAAAAAAATTCATCTTTGCTACAGAGATTTTGTGTAACCTATTATCTTTAAACAGCAACTGCATTATGTAATACAAAAGGGTACTAGGAAAGTTTTGCAATATGACACAACAATGAATCACAAGAAGCTGCTTGTTGCTGCATGTTGAGACATGTTCATACGTGCATAGTAGCTGCCGCACCAAGTCGATGGGCTCGGTTATTCATTAGTAGTGAGAGTGTAAAGTGCTTGCGATGGCATTGTGGTCACGAAATGAGATAAGGACAGTTTTGCGGTATAATTTCGTGCGTGGTTTAACCATAGACCAGTGCTTAGAAGAAATGACTCTTGCACTAGATGGATGATTGTCCACATCGTACAACGATATTCAGGTGGTATAGAGAATTCCAAAGGGGAAATTTCACTCTGGAGGATTCTGAGAGGCCGGGAAGGCCACGAACGTCAGTTACGGAGGAAAACGTTACTGCTGTGAGGAAAATGCTTGACGAAAACAGGCGAGTGACCTACCAACAGATAGAGGATACTTTGGGCCTAAATGCACCAGCAATTCATTCGATTCTGCAAGATCATTTACACGTGAAGAAACTTTGTTCTCTCTGGGTGCCGCATCAACTGACTGAAGAGCAGATGACACGATGTGTGACTTGGTGCCGGGAGATGTTAAAAAAGTTTGATAAGGGACATCTCGGTATGTGAACAACATCGTGACAAGTGACGAGACTTGGCTGTACTATTACGATCTGCCGACCAAGGCTCAAAACAAAGTTTGGGTCTTTGATGATGACGGTGTCGTCATCATCAAACCCGTAATTGTCAGACCCGTAATTGTCAGAAAATCCCAATCTGTAAAGAAGAAAATGATAGCTGTATTTTTCAAATCGAGTGGAATTGTGGAACGTGTCGTTTTGGACACGCAGAAGACAGTCACAGCTAAGTGGTATACTGAACAATGCCTGCCTAAAGTCATTGGATCTATGGAGAACCTGCAGCCAAAGTCAAGAATGGACACCTGGTACCTCCATCACGAAAATGCTCCAGCTCACCGCGCCAAAGCCTGCACCGAATATTTGACCACGACAGAACTGAAACTTCTCGAGCACCCTCCCTACAGTCCAGACCTTGCTCCCTGCGACTTTGCACTGTTCCCGCATGTGAAAATGAAGCTAAAAGGGAGGCGGTTTTCCAGTGATGAGGACCTTCTACGGGCTTGGGACAACGAGTGTGCTTTACTCCCTAGTGAAACTTGGCAGAACTGGTTTAAAGATTGGTTTCGGAGGATGGAGAGGTGTATTGAATGTAGAGGAAATTACTTTGAAAAAATTAAATAAACAAAGCTGTATTGCAAAACTTTCCTAGTACCCTTTGTATATACTCACAGTAGTGAGTGGCACATGATATATATACAGGGCGTCTCAAAAATTCACGACATAACTTCAGGAATGAGTTCCTCATATGTAGACAATAAAAATATTTTATATCAACATAGTTCCGGAAATGCTTGGTTCCCGAGTTAACTGGGATGTCTTATCTCCCACAGGTGATTTCCTTCATCACAAGGTACTGACAGAATCTGGTAGTTTTCCATTCCGACCATGTACTCAAATCAAGAGCAAGCGGATTTGCACTTTATGTACGGTTTGGCAGACGACAATGCTCTGGAGGCTCGTCGTTTGTACCACAAAAGGTTCCCAGAACGACGATGTCCAGACAGGAAAACATTTAAAGGTATTCATCACCGGCTTTGTAAACATGGGACCTTTACACCTCGTGCTGCCGACAGAGAACGACCAAGATCTACGACTCCTGAAGTAGAGGAGGGGATTTTGGATGTTGTGCATGCCACTCCTGGAATCAGCACATGCAGAATAGCAATGCAACTGGCTGTTCAACATTCACCCATTTGGAGAGTGTTGCAAGAACACCAACTGTATCTTTACCATCTGCAATGGGTACAGGCCTCGTGACCAGCAGATTACCCTGCACGAGTAATGTTCTGCCAGTGGTTTTTGCAGCAGTGTGGTACAAACTTCTCACTTTCCTGCCTTAGTGATATTCACAGATGAAGCACAGTTCACACAAGACGAAATCCAAAACTTTCCCAATCAGCATGTATGGGCTGAGAAAAACCCACATGCAATTCTTCCATCACATCACCAACAGCGGTTCAGCCTCAACATCTGGGTGGGTGCTTTTGGTGATAAGTTATTTGGGCCCCATGTACTTCCAAACAAACTCACAGGGCATGTGTACAGAAACTTTATGGAAAACAACATGCCTGATGCCGCTCTCGCACATTCCACTTAGCCCACAATTACCCGAATCGAAAGTTTCCTGGTCGGTGGATAGGTAGAAGTGGACCAACTGCCTGGTCTCCACGCTCACTGATTTAAACCCACTAGATTTTTTCTTGTGGAGCCATTTAAAGACATTGGTGTATTCGACTCCGGTAGCTGATGTGGAAATTCTCTGCAATCGAATTGTGGTAGGTTGTGAAACAATACGAAACATGCCAGGAATTTGGCATCTTCATGAGTCCGTGAGACATTGATGTGAGGCCTGTATTCAGGCAGAAGGTGGACATTTTGAACAATTACTATAAGGTGATGTGAACAGTTAAGCGTCATAGACAGACCTTCAAAACTCGGAAACCAAGCATTTCCGAAACTACGTTGATATAAAATATTTTTATCGTCTACATACGAGGAACTCATTTCTGAAGTTATGCTGTGTATTTTTGAGACACCCTGTATAAATATCAACTTTATTTTACTTAACTTAAATTGATTTTAAGTGAATAAATTCACAAATATGTAATTTTATTCAGTAAAAATTGATATCTACAAAAAAAGTAAAAATATTTGTTGACAGATAATTTTTAAAGTACTGGGTGGTTATAAAATAAGTTTCCCTATTCGGCAGACCCTAGTGTGAAAACAGAGTTAGCACTGTGAAAATCAGCGGGTATGTCATTTAGGGTATGGGAAAGCGATTTGTAGAAGAAAAAAAATTAGTTCAAAATTTTGCCACTAGGAAAAAAATGGCGCTGCACATGTAAAAGTTGTCATTTACTTCAAGACACTGCTTACACAAATGACATCCTGTTAGATAAAAGCAGAAAGGCCACCGTCAATAACATGCTCTTTTAGTAAAACTGTTCTACCAGAATAATAGTAATGCTAATGCAGCACTACGTGAATATCGGAAACTTAAGGTTTGCATAAAGGGCCTTTGACATCAGTGAGTCGTCATTACTCTCATAAAATAATAAAGAAATTTGAAGTGACCAGTGAGTTAGGTGTAATTCCAGGCAGGGGATGACCACATATGGAACGGAGGTAGTGGATGAAGTGGCAGTTGCAATAGCTTCCAGGTAAGAATGCGAAACACTACCAGTCAGTAGTGCCAGAAGTGTGTCAATAGACTTTAACCTTCCTTGGTCTACTGAACTTAAAGTGCTTTAAATAATTTTATGCTGGTTCCCATACAAGTTTCACATAGTGCAAGAACTAGTGTTGTGATCGGCAACAACGAATAGACTTTGCTCTACGATTGCTGGCTCGTATGGAACTTGATGATACATGGTCTCAAATGATCTTGTAATCTGATGAGGCACATTTCACTCTTCATGGGGCTGTAAATGCACAAAACTGCCAAATATGGGAACTTCTCATCCATTTGCTGTGCTTGAAAGACTATTACAAAGTCCACATGTTACAGTATGGTGTGGAATCACAGCAGAGTTTATAATTGGACAATTTATCTTTGAAGAGTGTACATCTCATGGCCCCCCATAAGGTGTACGGTAACTAGTGCATGATACTGCGCTTGCAAGAAAGACGATGCTTGGAGACTAGTGTTCGTGCAAGATGGTGCCCCTCCCCACGTTGATCGACAAGTGAAGAAACTGCTCTGTTCAACATTCAGAAATGATTGCATCATTTCTAGAGACTTCCCACAGTTCTGGCCAGCCCAATCACCAGATCTCAATCCCTATGATTTCTGGCTATGGGGATACCTGAAAGAGTTTACCATGGTGGCATACAGATGCTTTTCAATTTGAAAACAAGCATTAAATAGCATGTAGCCAACATCCCCAATGAGATGCTACGTGAAACTGTCCTCCGTTTTCGCATGCTGTCCTCCGTTTTCAGAATGTCATCTCAAGTCAAGGAAAGAACATAGAACAATATCTGTAGAGTTCTAAGTTCTGATATTAAAATCTCATCCTAAGTTAAGTATTCCATATCAAGTTTACAGTGCCAATTTCTCCCCTGGCAGACTGAAATTTGAACAATTTTTTTTTTCTTCTACAAATCGCTTCCCCATACCCTAAATGACATACCCACCGATTTTCACATTGCTATCTCTAACCGTTTTGACACTAGGGTCTCCTCTGAATAGGGAAACTTATTTTATAACCACCTGGTATATTGTATTTATAGGAAATACTCTCATATAAAAATTTTAGTAACCCACACTTTCAGAAATAGGGTACATTAAATACAGTACCATTTACTGTCCACCTGAAACCTTTACAACTTTCGAATAAGGATATATAATTTAATGCAGCTTTTTGCACATTGTAAAGCAACTGTGAAAGTTTATTACAATAGATTCCTTTTGGTTTAAAATATATATTCTCATTCCCTTTTCATGGTGATTCTAAGCTGTAAAAGGTTTCACGTGAATACCCTGTATTTATGTGTCATATATCTGAAAGTATGAATTATTATAATTTCAGAATTCTTATGCATAACTTACCATTGCTTTGCATGTATTAATATGTCAATGTTTAAGGGTTTATTTTATTTTTTTTGCATTAATAAGAAAATTCAACTTTACTGCAATCAAAAATGTGTGGATTCAGGTTGCACTAAGTTAAATTGTAGATTACTAATTCTAAGACTTTTTTTTTTTTTCCCCCACTGACAACCCGAAGGAGAAGACTGTTGTCATTTATTCTCAGTGGATACCACCACCCAGATGGCACCATTTCAGGGCTATTGGCCCCCCAAGTGATGTAATGATGGCAAAACAGTTGTGAAGTATATCTTCACAATATGAGAGATGCCGGATGGTGTATGATATAAGTTAAGACTAATGCATTAGGGCTTAAAGCCTCAAGCTGCGAAAGAGATTAGACTGTGTATTTTAGTGCAATTGCATTATTTATACACAGCTAAATATATTAGCAAATATTTAGCTGTGTATAAATGATGCAATTGCACTAAAATACACATAGTCTAATCTCTTTCGCAGCTTGAGGCTTTAAGCCCTAATGCATTAGAGTCATAACCATTAAAAAATTTGTTTTCAGCCTTTTTAAAAACTTTGATTAAGGAGAAGCCAACTCTCCCTCCCTCTAATTGTAGTGGCAGACCTAGCTAAAAGCTATATGGAAAAAGGTAAAAAAAAAAGAAAGCCTATATTTATTACCTGAGCATTTTGAAGAATATTATTCACCAACATTACCCGTCTCTTTGCATTCATCAGTTTTTTTACATACGCATCAAGGTCAAATGGCATCTGTTGATTTTCTGATATCCTCCGCAAGTCTGAGCAAGAAAAGATGATTAAAACATTTCAAAGCATTAAAAACAAAAGCTATAAATGTGTATGTGTAAATGCAAATGAAAATTATATCAGTTGTATACGAAATCATAAAAACTCACAGTAAATATACTTCTACATACACAAAAAAAACTCTAAAATTTATTACAAATAAATGGACAAATACATGTATCCATTAAAATTTCACAGTAGCAATCATTTACTGTTAATTATGGTATTTCCCAAATAAGCTTCACTCTTTTTATACCATCACTTAACTTTTCAAAAGCCAAAATCCATGCTTAAATTAGCTATTCAAATAATACTAAAATGTTTATTAGAATAAATGAGCAAAAGGATACTACAAATTCCTAGATTCTGAAAGCCAGCAGAGTGTTGTGTTTGCGTCCTGTCTTTAAATTAGCATTTAAAGAAGTGAAACTGCAGTTTCACATTGTTGTGGTGGGGGAGAGACCCTATTTCAGTTGAAACTGGCTAACTAAAACGATAACTGAAGGGTTAAGAATTTCTCTAGTCTTTAATGGATTCAAACCCAAAATTCTACAAAATAGGTAAAAGTAGCAAACCACTAAACTGTTATGGAGGATGTAGTGGAATGAGTTTAGTATGAACAGAATCACTTGACTAATCTGGCAGCTCTTCTGAATAAATATGCAAGTTTCAAAGGAGGTTTTAATGGGCATGTCAAAATTAAATTGAGCAAATAATTTGCACAATTATTATCAGAATAGTGCTGAAAATGATTTTTCTGATAGGCTTATGCCAAAGTAAAGTTAATTCAAGAAATGTGGTCTTCTTTAGAAATCTGGGTGTTTTTAAAAATGAACAGCAAATGTGTGTTTTTTCTTGGTTTTTTTTTTTTTTTTTGTAGGAAACAAATTCTTTAAACTATTAAGATTAGAATTTTAAAGACTGATAGTGCATATCTGATTTTTTGGTTCATGGAAACAGAAACTGGAAAACAAGTTGTAGTATAACATAATGGGTAGCTATTATAAAGGGGTTCAAGAAATGTTTTTGAGAGATTCGCAAATACTTAAGTATGGAAGTGAGGGTGGGGGGTTTACATTCCAAGCAATGTTGCAAATGAAAACAGAAAGAAATATGGAATACTAGTAGAAAAATTTGTAATATAAATTATATGTAGCTTGCTAGTAAATAGGAATGGTTTGTTGGAGGAGAAGATTTGATGCAATTGGGGTTAAACAATGGAGCCTAATCCCCAATTCAAAAAGGGGGGAACAGAGGGTGACATGAGTAATTACAGACCTGTTAGTTTAACTTCTGCTCCATGGAAAATAATGTAGTCACTGGTTAAAAAAGCATTGCAGGATCATCTAGATAAGACTGCAGCTATATTTGAGACACAGCATGGGTTTATTAAGAGGAAGTCTTGTCTAACCAATTTAATTGGATATTACCATGTGGATGCAAAAATATAATTTTGATATCATATACTTCAATGTCAGGAAAGTTTTTGATACTGTTGCACATGGAAGACTGCTATACAAAGTGGAGCAGCATGGCATTGAGGGCAAGTTGCTGCTATGGATAAAGGGATGGTTGAGTGGGAGAAGACAGAGAGTGATAATCAATGGATGCTCCTCTTCGTGGACTAATGTTAGTGGAGTCCCCCAGGGTTTGGGTCCATTGTTATTTTCTATATTTATCAATGATATTGATGAAGGTATATCAGGCTGAATGTCCATGTTTGCAGACGATATGAAGGTTGGCAGGGTTGTAAATGACAGTATGCTACTGCAATAGGATCCATAAAAGTTGAGCAGATGGGCTGAGAGGTTGCAACTGAAGTTTAACATTGACAAATGCAAAGTACTGCACATGCAGTACTTTGCACTAATTGCAGAGTAATGTACCAACTGTGCATTACTACATCCATGGTAGTGGAGAATGAAAAAGACCTGGAGGTAAATGTGCAGTCAGATATGAAGTTTTTTGTTTTTGAGCAGTGCAGACAGGCTTCCAGAGCATCTCATGGAGTCTTGTCAATGATATACAGGAATTCTGCTAGGAGGTGATTATCTCTTTGTATAAGGGAAAGGTCAGACCCTCCTTTGAGTACTTCATACAGGTCTGGAGAACTCATTTTAGGAAGGATGTGGAGCTACTGTAATGAGTATAGAGAAGGGCAACAAGATTGACGAGCGGAACAAAGGGATGCTCTTACCAAGAAAGGCTTCATTTCTGTAAATTGCAGCATCTGAAGACTAGGCACCTGTGAGGTGATCTGATTGAGGTGTATAAGGTCTTGAATGGTTTGTGCAAGCCCAATGCTGATAGGATGGGATTCTTCCTCTTTCTCAGATTATGCACTTCTTGAAGGGGCATAAATTCAAATTGAGGAAAGATTTGCTGAATAAATGTGTGGAAATTTGCCTTTAGCCAATGGGTGGTTGATTGCTGGGAAAAATTTCCATCTGCCATTGGGGAAGTTGATACCTTAAATAAATTCAGGGAAGAACTGGACAAACTTTTGGAGTGAATGCATGGGTAAAATTGGAAGTTTTCTTTTTTTTTTTTTTGGCTGTATAAGCTTGCTTGCTTTCTTGCATTACATGCCTCTACTAATGCTAATAAGGAAAGGTTTGAGGAAACATGGTAATCTCTTTGTTGGCAGATCCCCAGTGGTCATATTTCAGATGTAGCTGAACATTATGCCATTTTTATACTTATACGTAAATAAATAATCTTCATTGCTGCTGCTGCCAAGTACAGCACAAGTATTAGGAACAATAATTCAGTGACGGGGTCAGGAGTTTTATATTAGGGTAGAAGAAAATGATAAATGTGAATAAAAAAATTGGGAAAAAGGAAAAGTGATTATAAGAAATTACTAGTTACACAAAAATGAAAAAGCATATAAGAAAATACAAAGAAAAAAATAAGGACATTATAGTACATAACAACTGAAGAACAATGGCAGGGAAGGTGAATCAAAATTAAACCATGGATTTTGATCAAACAAATAACAGATGAGAAACAATTGTTGCTGCAGTTCAAAAACAGTGTAGCACGATCTGGTTAGATGGATGGTTGATGTCAGTGTTTAGTAAACTGGCACAGCTTAAGCCACAAGATTAGAAAGGAGTTATTCCAGCTGAACAGAAGAGATTCACTCTAGGAGAATGTGGCAGTATTTTTAATCGGTAGACATTTTCTGCAGGTTAATTCCGAGATGTGGGAGTGCCTGGGCAGGTAGGAAACAATCACAAAGTTTCAGACGATTGTATTTGAGGATTAGTGTTGGGTTAGACCTTAAGGATGGTGGAGTGCCACTCACAGAAATCCCAGATGTTTGGGGCATTTATCACTCCTGTGAACATTTTCACCATAGTCATATGTTTGATGCCAATTAACTTTGGGAGCTTAGGTACATATAGCTGTTCAGCTATGTCAGTGTTTCTCAGTTGAGGGCGTCGGCAATGCTTGTTTGTGGGCCCATTTCAAGGTCCGGTATTGACAAGTGAATTCCAGTTTTTGAAGTGAGGGCAAAGCAGATGCCCAAATTTTAGCAGCATACAAAATAACCAGATATACTGTGGTTTGTAGGTATCTGGTAATGACATCATTGGAACGGGGTCATTGTTTTTCTCTCCAGCATGAGGTGATAAATTGCTTCTGGAAGTATTTGGTGTGAGTATCAAATCTCAGCTTAGGATCAAAATAGACACAGGTCCTTTGGCTGGTAACCGCTGGGATGGGAGATGGTTGAATTACTATTGCTTGCTGTTTAAGTGAATAAATCATTATTTCAGATTTTGAAGGGTTAAGGTTTAACCAAAAAAATCTGCAAGTAAGTTGTACAAGTGATCACGCTCTCTGTGATTGAAGAAGCTATTGCCATTGGATTTGCTGATGGTGGGATATACCTTGTAAAACCTGAAACAATTCAGAGAAAAAGAGAAAAACAAAAAAGATTTTTTAAATCAGAATCACATAAATAAGCAAAATGTGGTTAAAGGTATAAAAATTAAAATTTAACTAAAATTTGGAATAAAAGGCAGGTGAAACTGGAATGACTAAGTTACCAAAGACAAGGGCCGCCATATCAGAGAACATAAGATGGTGGGACTGAAGGAACTGGCAGGACTGCGTGCTGTCCTATTTGTAACAAATTATAAATATTTATAAAATATACATAAAACATGTGGTGTAATATATAAAACATATATGGTGTAATCAACTGAAGATTAACAATTACAACAAACACTTTAGACAATATGGAATTTTATTTCAAACTGCGACAAGTTATACTTGTAAGGTTAAATGTTACCTGCAATCATGATGAATTAAATAGTCTGAACAAAAAAAGGAAAATGATAAAGAGAGAAATGAAAAGTTTGAAAATGAAGACGAGTGCTAATTCTGTGAAGCTCAATGGCGTAGTAGTAGTGGCATGTGATGCAAGAAAGCAAATGTATGAGCTTATGCAGCATCAGCCAAAAAAAAATCACACCATTCCCTCCAAATGCCTGTCCAGTTCCTCCTTCAATTTATTCAACCTATCAACTTCCACAACGACGGATGGAAGTTTGTTCCAGCAATTAACCACCCGCTGGCTAAAGGCAAATTTCCGCACATCTATTCTACATCTGTCCTTTCTTAATTTGAATTTATGCCCCCTTAGGTTCGTAATCTGAACGTGGAAGGATCCCATCAGAATTCAGCATGCTGAACCCATTCAAGGCCTTATACACCTCAATCAGATCACCGTGCAGGTGCCTAGTCTCCAGCCACTGCAATTTGCAGAACTTAAGCCTCTCTTGATAAGAGGATCCCTTCATTCCCCTCACCAATCTTGTTGCCTTTCTCTGTACACGCTCAAGTAAATCTACATCCTTCCTAAAATGAGGCCTCCAGACCTGTTCGCAGTATTCAAGGCATGGCCTGACCATTGCCTTATACAGAGGGATAATCACCTCCTTTTCCCTGCTAGCAAAATTCCTATATATCATTGACAAAACCCCATGACCTGCCCTGGCAGCCTGTCTGCATTGCTCAGAAAACTTCATATCTGACTGCACAATTACTCCCAGGTCTTTTTCATTTTCTACAACCTTAAGTGTAGTACCACACAGTTGGTACGTTTCTCTGGGGTTACTTCTACCCATATGCAGTACTTTGCATTTGTCAAGGTTAAACTTCAGTTGCCACTTCTTAGCCCATCTGCCCAAATTATCTAGATCCTGTTGCAGTAGCACACTGCCATTACTGTCATTAACAACCCTGCCAACCTTTGTATCATCTGCAAACTTCGACACTAAGCCTGATATACCCTCATCAATATCATTGATAAATATACAAAACAGTGGACCCAACACCGAACCCTGTGGGACTCCACTAATAACATTAGTCCAAGAAGAGCAGCACCCATTGATTACCACCCTCTGTCTTCTCCCACTTAACCATCCTTTTATCCATTGTAGCAACTTACCCTTAATACCATTCTGCTCCAATTTGTACAATAGTCTTCCATGCGCAACAGTGTCAAAAGCTTTCCTGAAATCCAAATATATGATATCAAAATTATTTTTTGCATCCAGTTCCTTTGTAACCACATCATAATATCCTATCGAATTTGTCAGACAAGACTTTCCCTTAACAAACCCATGCTGTGTCTGAATTATTGCTGCAGTCTTGTCTAGATGATCCTGCAATGCATCTTTAACCAGCGACCATTATTTTACCCGGAACAGAAGTTAAACTAACTGGTCTGTAATTACTCGTGTCACCCTTCGATTCCCCTTTGTGAATTGGGGATACATTTGCAAATTTCCAGTCCGTGGTAACCTCCCCTGAGTCCAAGGATGCTCTCATAATTATGGCTAAGGGTTTGCTTAGTTGCTTTGCCGCCTCCTTTAATATAACTGGATAGATCCCATCCACCCCAGGTGCTTTTCTTACGTTTAACTTCAACAGTTTCTCTTCCACTTTGCTCTCAGTTATTACAAAATCATTAAGTATCCTGCTACAATTTGATAACCTTCTGCCATTTTCAAACCTTAATAATTCCTCATATGTGAATGTAGATGCAAAATACTCATTCAGTTTGTTTGCTATCTGAGCAGGATCATCAACAGTCGAACCATCGATGTCAGTGGACATCAGATTCATCCCCTTCCTTTTAGAGTTTATATAAGTAAAGAAATCCTTGCTGTTTTTCTTATCATCTTTTGCCAAGGATTTCTCGTAATCTGCCTTCGCCTGCCGAACCTCCTTTGTGACCTGATTACAGATTAACTTATATCTGCCATAGGCTTCTGAGTTGCTTGATAACTTATATGCATCCCATGCATTTTTCTTCTCTGTTACGGGTGGTGCAACTGCAGCTAGAATAAGACAAGCACTCCAAAGTCGTGTAAATCTAAAAGAAAATGTTGCCTTTCACTTCAAGAACAGAATGAGTAAATATAAAGGAGGTCATAAAGAAAGATTTGTGAAAACACAGTAACCTCTTTGTGGCAGCATTAGCTACTAGAGATCTCAAATGGTCATATTTCAGATACTGCTTACTTGGGAGAAAGTTAACCTTATGCCATTTTTATATTTTCTCATTCCCTTCTTGAAGTGAGAAGCTACATTTTTGCAAAAGACAGAAACTTTTTGTAACCAACTGTATCACAATGCGGAGACAGAGAAGAGTTCAAATCAAATTAAAAAAAATTTGGATTCTGTATCCTCAGTCCAGAGAGTTTGCAGCTATGCTGATAGTACATCAATGATGTCCATTATAGCAGACTTTTTTTTATTACAAACTCTACTCATAATAATGGACTTTCACTGCATATTACATAATAACAAGATCTCGAGTATCATTAATGCTTACCTTCGGCTAGACTATCTATCTGCTGTCTTAATTCCAGTTGAGTTATTCTGCAGAAGGAAAATATTATTAATATCAGTTTTTATTTCCAAAGAAATACCCCTTTATTGCTATTCAGCTAAGGGGTAAGGAGGCAGTTTACATTCCATAATATAACAGCACATAAAATTTTCATATTACCATATACTGTACATTTTAAAGATAATTATACACGTCTTCACATCATTTTGAGAATAAGTCACTTAGATACTTAGATAACATGACAGCTGGCAAATTAAAGATTTCTAGTTATTAATCCATTACTTGGCACTTTGATGTATTCTTTACATCAAAAACAAAAAAAAATTAAATATCTATTAGTATTTTATCAGTGTGAATTTTAGTATTCCTCCAATTTTAACTGGAAAAGTAAAGCCATAAAAAATTTTACTGCACCCGTTCATCAAAAATAATTTTTTTTTTTTTTTAATTAATGTAAACCCCAAAAACACCTGCTGACCCCATATATAATGTAATTTTCTTGTACATATGTAAAATAAAGTTTAATTGATAAATTAAACACACAGTAAGACATTGCCAACATTAAATACGGTAATAATAAAGTACATTGTACATTATTATACAGTACTGTACTCTCTCTCTCTTGAATGAAAGGGATTCTGACGTTTTAGCATAATCCTCAACAGACGATAGAGCAATGAAAAAATATCATGTATCAAAGGATGATGGAGCAATGAAAATTATACTTTCTATACACCTCAAAGGACAAAGGCACAATAGAAAAACATACCTGTACTGTTACACATTTTACAATGAATAATACCTGTACAGTACTATTGTATCATGTTCTGTACCTGTATATATCATGTAATGAAAAGAGTTTTATTTATTAGAAAATATCTTAGCCTATTGTGAGTACTCACCGGCTTCTCCGTTCTTCGTTGTTGCTGCTGCGATGATCCATGATGATGATACAATGATACTGTACAATGCCTACAATGATGAGATGAAGTGGAGTGATGGTGTAGGCATTGTGATGTTCTTCTAGGTTAATGACCTTCTGACGAGATGCCAGAAGGATCATCTTCCGAAGCTGTAGGTGACGAAGATGACAGTCGTTGGATGACATCAGGGGTAGATAATGTTGACAGCTGTGGATCGTCGATAGCGGACACTTTTTTTTCCGACCTTTTTGAAGAACATGATAGGGAGTTGTTTCTTTTGCCTTTTTAATGCATATGCTGAAGAAGTTCCATTGCTTCCGTTATCAAATGGGTAACTTTAATGCTGCGTTCCATCATAGGATCATAATCCATTATCTTCTCCTTTAAGTTCTGTATCATCCAAAACACTTCAAATTTTTCACTTTGCTGGTTCAGCTTCAGTTTCTTCTTCCTCATGTACTTCCTCTGTAGACAACCTAACAAGGTCTTCCAAATCCTTGTTCGTCAAAACCTCACAATGTTCTTCGATATGGTCTACCATTTCTTCAGCTATCATATCGACCAATCCACCAATCCAACTTCTCTTGCTCTTCGGATGACTTTGTCCTCTCCATTGATTCGTGGGAAGCCTTTGAAATCATGAACAACTTCATTCCACAAATTATTCCAGCATGCATTCACGATTTCTGGCTCCTCCATTGCACCTTTGATGAATGTTATTGCATCAGCAATGGTGAATCATTTCCAGCAGTCCATGATTTCAATGTCAGGGTTGGCATCAATCGCTGCTCGAATCATCTTGAACACTTGCCAAGTGTATGCCGCCTTGACACACCTAATGATACCCTGGTCGAGTGGCTGAAGCAGTGGGGTCGTCTTGGGTGGCAAAAATACAACCTAGACATTAGGATCTTCAATGGTGATCGACTCAGGATGGCCAGGTGCATTGCTATTATCAATAAAACCTTGAAAGGCAACCTTTCCTTCTCCAAATATTTCCTTACTTTGGGGATGAAGCATTCATGGAACTATTCAGTGAATAACACTGTCATGACCCATGCCTTGAGGTTGTGTTGCCAGAAAACGGGTAAATAATTTTTGTTTCTGAGTTTGAGAGCACAAGGATTCTTCGCGTGGTAAACAATGGCAGACTTTATCATATGCCAGGCCATGTTGCCACATAGTACCAACGTCAATCGGTCCTTCCGTGCTTTAAAGCCTGGTACCTGTTTTGCAGAGATAGGTTCTGTTGGGCATCCTTTTCCAAAACAGTCCTGTTTCATCACAATTAAAAACTTTCTTAGGATGGTAGCCTCCCTCCCCTATAATTTTCTTTAACTCTGCCGGAGACATGGCAGCAGCTTCCTCACCGGCAGATGCAGCTTCTCCGGTAAGTTTTATATTTTTCAGATTAAACTTGTTTCTGAATCTATGTAACCATCCCCTGCTTCCTGTAAATGGCTCGATTTCCTTTTCCATCTCATCTTTTTCCGAAAGTCCTCGTATAGGCTTAAGGCCTTTTGCCATAACACATTGCCATCAATGGGCATCCTTTTTCTGTTCATTATCTTCCACCCAAAAATTTAAAGCTTTTTCCACCTTTACTAACACCCTATCACGCATTGTAGCAGTTACTTTTGCAGTTTGAGGTGCAACAGAAAAACACATGAATTTTGTCTTTATGCTTCATCACTTCATGAATTGAAGATTCATTCTTACCATACAACATGGCAATCACTGCATACGATTTTCTTTCTTTTTCAATCATATTGAGAATTTTTCTTTTTCACTAATGGGAAGCACTTCACGGCTTCTCTTAGGCTTAGAAGCACTACCACTCTTGCGCTTTGGGGCCATTATTACAGTAAATAAGGGCTTTCTTAAACAAAGGCACTGCAATAACGCTACAATGAATGCAATCAGTAAGAACACTAGAGGCAGACTGGGGGAAAGTTTCACATGGGTAAGGGGATAAAGGGAGATGAATCATGTACTGGGCTAGCAGACTTGCTTGGCGGGTGGTTCGAAACTTATGAACTGTTTATTTTTTTATTTTCTGGAATTTTCCAAATTTTTTCATCTTTTTTTCTGTGGTTAACTGCAGATAACTGATTCAGCAGATACGGGGGCACAACTGTAATTAGTTGATATTTAATTCAACTAAGTATTTTAAATTTCATAAATTCAACTAAGTATTTTAAATTTCATAAATTCAACTAAGTATTTTAAATTTTTTAATAGCAATATTTAACAAATACTGCAATTAAAAAATTTCAGCCAAATAGGGCAGAGTTCATGGCCTAAACCAAAAAATAAGTGAGTAGACCCTAGTGCCTTTTAATTGGAACACCATATATGTATGTTGTATATATCTGTGTATGTACGGTGTTTTGTAACATGCAGGCTCTACTTTGACTCAGGACCTGAAAAACAATGAAAAAAAAATTTTATATAAACATATGCCTGAAATTGCCTTTTTTCTGAGTTGCAGCCTGTTTTGTTTTCCAACAATTATCCATTTTTCCTTTCAAGGTGGTGCTTAAAATAACTGCCTTATGCTTGAGTGTATGCCTGAACAAAACTCGTTGTGAATTGTCTGATGTGATCAAATGTTCCAATTATTGTTCCGATTTTGCTGGTTTCCTTGTTCTACATGTTGGTAAAGCATTTTGATATTGTGAATGGGTGTCACATAAATGATGGATTTCAGATGTTGTTATTTTGGTTTTTAGGAGCATTAGCAACTAAGGCCATATTGCTCCAGGGATATGCGATGGTCATTCTCTGATCTTTCCGCATCCTCCGTATTTGGTGGCCACGGGCTCGAACCCCGGTCTAATCAAGAAGCGTGCTATGCACTGCTGCTGCTGCTCCTGCCCACCTGGCTACGGAGGCGCCTGGATTTCAGATGACCCACAAGAAAAAATTCAGTCGATTGAGGTCGGGGAGGAGCAATTAGCACATACAACAAGCCTCCACAGTCCATCCATTTATCAGGAAAATACTCAACTAAATAGTCTTTGGCTGACTTACCTAAGAACAGACAGCACAGAGAACTTCATTCTAGTAAAGTGAGTAAACCATTCCTTAAAAATTCTAAATGGCAATTTTACAGGCAAAATATAGGAACTGATTAGGCAGTTTAGCAATAATTACTGCCTATGCATTAGTACTAAATTGTTTCTGGTACCTTCACTGGATGATCAATGCAGATTCTCTTCTACCCCCATCATGTGTTGTGTGAAAATTGATCACACCATTCCTTGTGAAGCCAGCCTCACCAGAAAACAATTTGACAAGTTATATGACAGTGCAGGAACAACTAGCACAGTGAAAACAACATAAGGAAATTTCAGTGGTCAAAGGCAAAGGAGCTGGCTTCAAATTTAAGGATGCCTACAATGGGTTAAGGATCTATCAACCGAAGTGGTAATTTTAAGTTAGTTGGTTGGTTTAGATTTTATTGGCGCATTAGCAACTTGATTTTAATCATGCGCCACGTAATTTTAAGTCACTTAGGATATGAATGCTCTGTGGGAAAGCTACAAATGCATTTGTTTGAGTAGTAAAGCATCACAAAAGGAGGAAGCACGAGACAGTCACAGATTACCGCATGACACTGTCATGTATGAGAACCATCAGCAGATATGTAACAATTTGGTTTCTTATTTGATCAAATAAGAAACCAAATTCTGAGTATGAGAAGCCACTGGCAAAATGAGATAAGAATTAAGATAAGGAGTTTCTCATATAATAATGCAAAAAAAGGTAGTAAAACAAAGATATTATTAGGTAAATTAAATATCACTAGCTTTGGGGATGGTTCCTTTGGACTGGAGAAGTGCAAATGTTGCACTTATTCTTAAGGAAAGGGCTAAGCTGGAAACAAAGAACTTTTAACTCGTGTGACTTCTGTATTGGGCAACAATGAAAAATTTTTTATGAATGAATTCCTAAAGGCATTATATAGCATGACTGTGAAGGAAACATCTTGCTGATGCACCAGGTTAGATGCTGGAAACAATTTCAATATTTTTCTAGAGTTTAGTAAAAATTTTCACTCAGTTCCCCATGAAAGGCTATAAAAACTGGAGTGTGCTTTTTTTTTTTTGTTAGTTGTTGGCGCATCAACTTCTGTGGTCATATTGCACCTCCCAAGGTTTTTGCATTTTCTACTCTGATCCAAGCCGGAGGCAGGATTTGAACCCGCGACCTTCGGGTTACCAGGCAGGCACTTTACCCACCTGGCTAGCCCGGTCGGCCTGGAGTGCGCTAAAATTACTAGAAAGATCCTCAAGTGAATCAGAGAATGGCTAAGTGAAAGGAGACAGAGGATGGTAATTAATGGACATTCTTCAGGGTGGACTATTATAGTGAGGGGAATCCCTCAGGGTTGTTCAATGTCAAGGCTTCTTGTTTCTGATTTTCCTCAATAATACTGATGAGAATATACAGAGAAAGATGCCAAAGTTTTCTGATGTTTTTAAGGCAGGTAAGTAGCATGGTTAACAATCAGGATCAGGCTATGCTGCTTCAGAATCACTTAAATCAGTTATATGTATGGCTGAAAAATGACAACTGAAGTTTAATCCTGCTAAATGTAAGGTTTTGCATTTGGCAAAAAGAAATTCAAGGGTGACACTGACTGTACGACACTGAATTAAAGGTGATTCAAAATGAGAAAGATTTAGGGGTTATGATATTAGGAGATATGATGATTTAGGGGTTATGCCGTGTAAACTGGCAGCCAGAAAGTCTTAGGGTGTTTTCAGTGATCACTAGGATTCTTGCCAGCATGGATATTATTATTCCTCTTTATAAAATAATGATGATACCTCATTTGGAATACTGTATTTGGGTGTGGAGGCCTCACCTAAAAAATGGACATAGAACTTCTCAAGAGAGTCCAAAGAAGGGCAACTAGATTGATTTGGATTGCTAATGGTTTTTCTTATAAGGAACATCAGAGGTTGTGGAGGTTGTGGACTGCAGATCCTGGAGACTAGATACCTCAGGGACAACTTAAAAGAGGTGGTTAAGGCCCTTAACATATTTTCTGTTATCTATAATTGAGAGAGCCCATTCAATGTGCCATAATTTTTGAAATGTTGAGAAATAACATTCAGAAAAGTAAATAATGGTTGAAAAGTACTGAAAGGCTAAAAGTGAACACTTGCTTTTGGGCTGAGTGCTGTAAATTAGAACAAAACTCAGTTTTACTGAAAATTAAAAAAAAAAAAAAAAAAAAAAACATGTACCAAGCTATAAACAAAAATGAATCATTGATGCTAGTAGTCCAGACTAGCTATTTTAGGCATGGATGACCTGGGCATTTATCCAGGACTTGAAGCTTTTATAAGCCTGACGAGGCCCAAGAAATGTTACAGTTCATAAGTGAAAAGGCCTCTCAATTTCAGCTGGACCTCCAAGTCTTGTTCTTTAAAATTTCTCAGGACTTGTAAGTATTAGGATTGCTATTGATGCAGTTAAAAGTGCTTTTAGAAATAAGAACAAAAATGGAACAAGATTGCTTAAAGAGCACAAGGTGTCCTACAGATCACCTTTATTTATAGACACCATTTCAGTATTTTTATTCAACATTATATAAAATAAGTGTTATTGTACTGTGCATTATTTGCATTTCATTTTGTGAGGAATAACAAGATATATGGAACAACCTGCATTTCTGTGAAATAAGTCTCATCCAATGTACAAATACAATAAAGTTAATTTAATAGGTATACCATTTTATTTTTAATTTTGCAATGAGAAAAAACTTGTAAGAAGTGGATATCTGAAAAACAAAGAATTTTTAAAAACTATTAGTAATAAAGGGATTCTAAACTTTACATAGGTGAAGTATTTTCATTTGAAGTATTTTGTTCAAGATAAACGCTGCAACAAACACTATCTTCGGAATGTTATATGATATAATAATCTGCATACTATTCCAATACATGTATGCAGAATATTTATTCCAATAAATATTCTGCATACACTTAGCATTAGTTGAGGCATATGATGCAAGAAAGCAAGCTTATAAAGCATCAGCCAAAGAAAAAAGAAAAAAAAAAAATCCTTCCCATTTCATCCATCCTGTCACTCCAAATGTTTGTCTAGTTTAGCCTTAATTTATTTAAGCTATCAACTTCCACAACAACAGATGGAAATCTGTTCCAGCAATCAACTACCCACTGGCCAAGGACAAACTTCTGCACATCTATTCTACAACTGTCATCCCTCAAATTGAATTTATGTCCCCTCAGGTTCTTAATCTCAGCAAGAGGAAGTATCCCATCAGCATTGAGCCTGCTCAAACCATTCAAGGCCTTATACACTGCAATCAGATCACCTCACAGGTGCTTGGTCTCCAGATGCTGCAACTTACAGAATTTAAGCCTCTCCTGGTAAGAGAACACCTTTGTTCCTCTCACCAATCTTGATGCCCCTCTCTGTACTTGTTTTAGCAACTCTACAACCTTCCTAAAATAAAGCCTCCAGACCCATACGCAGTCTCAAGGTATGGCCTGAACATTGCCTTATGCAAAGGTATAATCACCTCCTTGTCTCTGCTAGCAAAATTCCTATATATCATTGACAAAACTCCATGACCTTCTCTGGCAGCCCGTCTGCACTGCTCAGAGAACTTCATATCCAACTGCACAATTACCCCCATGTCTTTTTCATTCTCCACCTCCCTGAGTGTAGTACCACACAGTTGGTATGTTTCTGTTAGGTTACTGCTACCCGCATGCAGTACTTTACATTTGTCAATATTAAACTTCATTTGCCACTTCTCAGCCCATCTACTTAACTTTTCTAGATCCTGTTGCAGTAGCATACTGTCCTTACTTCATTAACAACCCTGTATTTGGGTGTGGAGGCTGCCATCAGTAGACTGCCAACCTTTGTATGCTCTGCAAACTTGGACATTAAGCGTGATATACCTTCGTCGATATCATTAATAAATACATAAAACAACAATGGGCCTAGGACCGAAACCTAGCGGTCTTCACTAATAACATTAGTCCACATAGAGCAGTGTCCATTTATTACTACTCTCTGCCGTCTTCCACTTAACCATCCTTTATCCATTGCAGCTACTTGCCCTTAATGCCATACTGCTCCAATTTGCACAGCAGTCATCCATGTGCAACAGTATCAAAAGCTTTCCTGAAATCCAAGTATATGATATCAAAATTATTTTTTGCATCCAGTTCCTTTGTGACCACATTGTAGTATCCAATCAAATTGGTCAGACAAGACTTCCCCTTAACAAACCCATGCTGTGTCTGAACTATTACTGTAGTCTTGTCTAGATGATCCTGCATCACTTCTTTAACCGGTGACTATTACTTTCCCTGGAACAGAGGTTAAACTAACAGGTCTATAATTATTTGCATCACCCTTTGAATCCCCTTTGTGAATTGGAGACTTCCCCTGAATCTAAGGATGCTCTCATAATTATGGCTAAGTGTTTGCTTACTTCCCTCGCTGCCTCCTTCAATATAACTGGATAGATTCCATCTGCCCCATGAGCCTTTTTTTATGTTTAACTTCAACAATTTCTCCTTCGCTTTGCTCTCTGTTATTACAAAATAATTTAGCTCCCTGTTAGAGTGTAGTGTAAACGTCTGCCCTCCCCTTCCTTAAAAATTCCTTATGTGTGAATGTAGATGCAAAATACTCATTCAGTTTACCAGCTATCTGAGCAGGATCATCAACAGTCAGTCTCATGGTGGAACCTTCGAACATCTGTTGTAATATCATGAAATGCAGATGCAAAATACTTGTTTAGTTTGTTAGCCACCTGAGCAGGATCATCAACAGTTGAACCATCAATATCCACTGGAACCACCAAAATCAAGTAGACGAATCTGATTCATCCCCTTCCTTCTAGAGTTTATATAAGTAAAGAAGTCTTTGTTGTTTTTCTTTGCATCCTTTGCTAGGGATTTCTAGTAATTAGCCTTCGCTTGCCTAACCTCCTTTATGATTTGATTACAGACTAGCTTACATCTGCCATAGGCTTCTGTGTCACCTGCTAATTTATATGCATTCCACACATTTTTCTTCTCTGCCATGAGCCTCATTAGGTCATCTGACGTCCATTTAGGCCTAAATCTTGAACAGTATTTCTTAGTTGGTATGAAAAGCCTAGTAGCTTCCAAAATTAATTCTCTGAAGGCCGCTTATTTAGAATTCACTGTTTTTAACATCAGTTGATCCCACTGTATAGAATTCAAAAACTGCCCGAGACCAATGTAATCACCTTTACAAAAACAAAAACCCTTCCCTTTACCCTTGATAGTAGTTACATCTTTAAGTAAATCCCCATCAGTAGACTGTCACCTAGTGGTTCCTTTATCTGCAAATTCCTAATGCACCAGTCATCGCTGCTGATAACACTGGTTTACAGTGTATCTGGGGTTTCGGTAAAAGTATGTGGGAGTTATTTATGCAAGTTTACCGATTACTAAACCGAAGTCCGTTTCTTTCTATCACGTAAAGATTTTAAAGATTCACTAACAAAATATTACCTAGGTATTATATGCAAATGTGTACATAACTATAGTTTCTGCAATGGCTTACATGTTTTATACCCCTATATTCATAATCAGTATCAAATATTTGCCTCACTCAAATACAACAGATTGTGCATATTTAACCCATAACTACACACACTGCAAGGTAGCTGATCTTGACCCAGGAAGTTAGACGGCACCCCAGCCTGCTCTTCCGGCCCATCTGTGATTCCCAGAATTTTATTTTCCGAGTGGAGTCTGGGAGAGTCCTGTGTGTAGTTATGGGTTAAACTTGTCTGAGCATGCACTCACTTGTTTGTACAGTCCACTCAACCACAGAGCCTATATAAGTGGCACATCCCTTATGCGGTCACAGCACTCCTGTAAAATCCATCGTGAGCTCTCATCGTGTGTTAGTTTTCTTTTAGTATGGCAATAGAAAGTGTATAAACAGTCCAGACATATTTTATTACATATGTGGTTGTTTTGTTCCTGTAAAGCAGAGGCAAAATTTTACCGATTTTGTGAAAAAATCGTATTATGCATACTTCGACATATAACTAGGTGATCAGGATAAATCGTGGGCACTGCATAAAGTATGTCATACATGTGTCGAGCATCTTAGAAAATGGAGTCAAGGAAAAAAGGTGTGCTTGACATTTGCTATTCCTATGGTGTGGCGCAAGCCAGTAAGCCATGCCAAATGTTACTTTTGTGTATGTGACGTTAAAGGTTACAATTCAAAAAATAAAAAGGACATAAAATATCCAGATCTATTGTCAGCCATAAGACCAGTTCCACATGGACCTGATCTGCCTGTAAAACCTCCACCAGAAACTTTGGAAGTCCACATCTTCTTCCACCGAAGCAGAAGTTAAAGAGATTAGTGAAGAGAAATGTTATCAACCAGAAAATATTTTAATGCCACAGCAATTCACACAAGTCGAACTGAATGATTTAGTAAGGGACTTAGGTCTTCCAAAGTATGCTGCTCAAATTCTGGCATCCAGACTTCAAGCAAAGAACTTACTTGCTCCAGGTACATCATTTTCCTGGTACAGAAATCATGAAAGGGAGTTTATACAGTATTTTTCACAAGAAGGTCCTCTCGTATATTGCAGTGATATCATAAGCTGGTTTAATAAGTGCTTAGGAGCTCCATCATATGTTCCTAGTGAATGGAGACTATTTATAGACTCTTCTAAGACTAGTTTAAAAGGTGTTCTCTTGTATAAAGGAGATAAGTACACATCTGTGCCAGTTGCTTATTAGTCTACTTAAAAAAAACTTATGACAATCTACAGTTGCTTCTGGAGAATATTAAATATCAAGATCAGGAATGGCGACTATGTGGAGACTTGAAAGTGTTATGTATGTTGTTGGGGCAACAGGGTGGGTACACTAAAATGCCATGCTTCATTTGTGAATGGGAAAACAGAGCTAAAGCACTGCATTGGACAAAGAAGCAATGGCCTCGGAGGCACAATCTTACACCGGGGGTCAAAAAGTATTGTGCACGAAAGTTTGGTGAAGCCAGATAAAATACTTTTACCTCCACTGCATATCAAGTTAGACATAATGAAGCAATTTGTTAAAGCACTGAATAAGGATGGCAACTGCTTTAAGTACCTCTGCAGTAAATTTCCCTGTTTATCTGATGCAAAACTTAAGGAGCGTATCTTCATTGGTCCCCAAATTAGAAAATTGGTTTTAGACGGTCAGTTTGAAACTACTATGACTGACTTTGAAAGGGAAGCCTGGATTGCTTTTAAAAGTGTAATGGAAAACTTTCTAGGAAATCATAAATCACAGGATTATGAGAAAATTGTTCAAAATATGCTCAAAGTTTCATAATTTAGGTTGCAATATGAGCATCAAAATTCGCTTTTCCATGCCCATCTTGATATTTTCCCCGAAAATGTTGCACAGATGAGCAAAGAACAAGGGGAGAGATTCCATCAGGACATAAAGGAAATGGAGCGGAGGTACCAGGGAAGGTGGAATACAAGCATAATGGCCGACTACTGCTGGTGTTTAAAAAGAGAGAAACCTGGCGCTGTACATAAAAGAAAAACGATTAAACGTTCTTTTAAAACAAAGAGATGAAGGTCTGATTAATGAAAGTTTCAGAATTTTGATTAATCAATTTGTCATTACTAAAGACAATAAAGTTATACACTTTCGTAAAAAACAATACTTTTTTATTTCTTAAATTGTGATGTTTCTGGATGTGATAGAAACAAATCTAAGTTATATTTGAAAAATCACAGCAACATATTTCGGCAGTAGGACCTATTGAAATTCAAACCCCAGTGAACAAACTTAAATTTGTAAACTAGTGTAATCAGATCAAGAATATTGCCCCCTCTGGTTGCCCCTCAAACATGTTGCTGTAGAAAACAATAAATCCACAAAAGTCTTGCTCAAAAGTCACACTTGTAAAGCAAACAATTTTTACTATTTTTAAAGGAAATATACCTCCTTTAAAAAAGGGTTGTGAAATTGCATTATTAGTAGAGAAAATAAAAAACAAAAAAGGCAAGTGTCAAAAGGTGTTGAGGATCTGATAACAAGGTATTGTAGTAGGATTTTTAAGCTACAAGTATATCATTCATAATAGTCCAACTTTTATTTTTATGCTGCATAAATCAGCATGCCATGGCACAAAATTGTCTGAAATTATCAGCTTGACATAACAAAGTGACTGCACACAGGGAAAAACAGCAGGGCTTGAGAGAACTGGAAGATGTCAATAAGAAAATCATAATAATAATATATACTAAAAATACATTAGTAAACCTTGTTATGGTAATAACAGTGATTGATGGAAAAATTTCTAATATTTTATTACATATACAATATATATTTAATACTGTATAATTTAAATGTAATATATAGCAAGGAAATGGACGAAGAATTTATTCTATGCTAAACATTCAAATGTGGAGCTGTCTTCTGTCCAGTTGAATGTTTGCTTCAAATATCTTGTAATATGCCATTTAAGAAGTAGGCAGCAAGAACCGATAATAAATATAAAAAGAGAGGAAGGAAAATTCAAACAGAATTCAGTAAAATAAAAATGATTTAATGTTTTATGTTACAGAGCAGGCAAAAAATGATAAAAATATGGCAAAATAATTCTTTGATAATCTACATCTATTTTTAGAAATAACTAAACTGGATGAGAGCCTGATCAGAAAATTTACAATAAATTACAATTTACGGTAAATTTAGTACTTCACTGTATACACAAAAAAAAAAAAATAATAATAATAAATAAATAATAGCATTAGCATTAGTAGAAGCATTTGATGCAAGAAAGCAAGCTTATGCAGCATCAGCCAAAAAAAAAACAAAAAAAACCCACTTCCACTTCACCCCTCTGTTCGTTCAAAATACCTGTCCAGCTGAGCCTTAAACTTATTTAGGCTATCAACCTCCACTACAAGGGATGGAAGCCTGTTCCACCAACCAACCACCCGCTGGCTAAAGGCAAATTTCCGCACGTCTATCCTACATCTGTCTTTCCTCAATTTGAATTTATGCCCTCTCAGGTGATTATTCTGAGATAGAGGAAGAATCCCATCAGCATTGAGCATGCTCAAACCATTCAAGGCTTTGTACACCTCTATCAGATCACCTCGCTGGTCTCCAGACACTGTAATTTGCAAAACTTAAGCCTTTCTTCTTAAGAGCACCCCTTTGTTCCATTCACTAATCTTGTTGCCCTTCTCTGTACTTGTTCCAGCAGCTCTACATCCTTCTTGAAATGTGGCCTCCAGACCTGTATACAGTACTCTAGGTGTGGCCTGACCATTGCCTTATACAAGGGAATAATCACCTCCTTATCCCTGCTAGAAACATTCCTGTATATCACTGACAATACTCCATGAGCTACTCTTGCAGCTCATCTGCACTGCTCAGGGAACTTCATATCTGCCTGCACAACCACCCCCAAGTCCCTTTCATTCTCTACCACTGTCAGTGTAGTACCACAGAGTTGATACGTTGCTCTGGGGTTGCTGTTTCCCATGTGTAATACTTTAAATTTGTCAATGTTAAACTTCATTTGCCACCTCTCAGCCCATCTGCTCAACCTTTCCAGATCCTGTTGCAGCAGCATAGTGTCAGTAGTGTCCTTGACAACCCTGCCAACCTTTGTATCATCTGCAAACTTGGACATTAAGCTTGATATACCATCATCAATATCATTTATAAATACAGAAAACAATAATGGACCCAACACTGAGCCCTGAGGGACTCCACTAATAACATTAGTCCACGATGAGCAGTGCCCATTGATTACCACTCTCTGTCTTCTCCCCCTCAACCACCCCTTTATCCATAGCAGCAATATGTTTCCAATGTCACACTGCTCCAATTTGTGTAGTAGTCTTCCATGTGCAACAGTATCAAAACCTTTCTAAGATCCAAGTATATAATATCAAAGCTATTCCCTGCATCCAGTTCTTTTGTGACTGCATCATAGTATCCAATCAAATTGGTCAGGCAAGACGTCCCCTTAATAAATAATAGCAAAAAAAAAAAAAAAAAATCAGTGGCGAGTTTAGATTAGCTGGGCTCCACGACATTGTAAGATTTAGAAGCCTTTTGCCTAAAAGAAGTCGAGCAATTTCAAAAAAAAAAAAAAAAAGTCATTTTGATAAGAGTTTACTATGATTACATCCAAACGGTGGAATCGGTTATTTTAATGGAATTGTAATTATTAAAAATATAATACTGAATATTAATCGCGCCACGAACAATTTTTATTGTACTTGTCAGATTATACACAAGACAATACGACCAAAGGATTACTCGTAATTCGGAGAAAAGTTTAAAAGGAAAACAATTGGCGGTGAAACATTACAGCACACTCCATACAAAAGAAGCCCTGATCTGTTAAAGCCTAAATTTACGCTCATTTAACAGCTCATTATGAATTTGGTAAGTTTACTAATTACCTTGTTGACTTTACTCTTTCATCTAGTTGTTCTACGGCAGGTCTAAGCAAACCGCTTAAACCTTCCGCCAGTGCATCTCTTGTTGGACACTCACCAAAATCATCAGTTTTATCATCAACAGAAGTCGTAGTACTTTCGGTATCCTCCATGTTCATTCTGTATAGCTTGGGCTGCCCTCTTTCGGATAGGATAGAGCCAGTTTGTGGATCATGCGAATTAGGTGGGTAGCGTTAATGTATTGTATTTAAAAAAACAATAAAATGACTAAAAAATATGTACAGTATTTAGAATACGGCATTTGACAAGCTGATAATGAAATAATATTTTGTGGGACAGAGATCAAAATAGAAAAATTTTATGATGCTCAATAATGATAAACTAACACCAACAGTAACACTAGACATAAGAACAACCACTCTGTGTACTTGGTAGCAATACCCGACACGAGGTGCAACCCCAAATCAGGGAGGAATAATATACGAGCAATAATAATAATCTTTCAGAAAGTTTCTTTCTATACATTGAAATAATTTTCCTCCTAATGATATTTATTTAGCCAATGGGAGAAGACAGATGCGGTTTACGTAGTACACGTAATAAATACAAAAATACGTAACATAAGCTTGTTTTACTGTGGTAAAACAAACTTCTGTTTAAGCGTGGCCACGCGCTATGTTTATCTAATGCAAGAATATTTGCTGATGCTATCGAGACAATTAGGTGGGTCAGAAAACTGCTAGCTTGGAGGGATACACGGAATAATAGATTAACAGTAGCCGCTGGCAGAGGGGAAAGTGATTCTTGCACTGCTTCTATTGAAATCCAATTGAGCAGCAGCCTGGAAAGCAAGGAAATGGGGATTACCAGGACTGCTGAGAGTCATAGTAGAACAAGAAAATACATGGGCTGTGTTAGGGTAACTAAGAGTGAAAACAGATGCATTAACCCCAGGGGCTCAAATCTGGTGAGTATGAGCTTGGCACACCTAGGGTCCTGAGCTGCTGGATATCATCATTCTTCTCTCTCTCTCTCTCTCTCTCTCTCTCTCTCTCTCTCTCTCTCTCTCTCTCTCTCTCTCTCTCTCTCTCTCTCTCTCTCAGGTTAACTCGGAAATTTTTTTTTTGGCTGGTGCAGCATAAGCCTCAGGCTTCTTTGCACCATGTGGCTAATAATAGTATTAGTATGTATATTTGCATTAACACCTTGTTGTTAGGAGGAGTATAGTTAATAAATTTGATGAGCTTGAAGTGCTAGTCAAGACATCAAAGGAAGATATTGTTGGGACATCAGAGACGTGGTGTCACACAGACATAAGCAGTGCAAAATTGAATTTTTTTGGAGAGTACAATGTGACAGAAAGGATAGACAGGACAGGAAGGGAAGAGGGTTTATGCTGTTTTAGTTAGAAACATATAAAATCTAAGGAAGTGCATCCAATTGATGTTGGTGGACAATTCAATGTTGAGTCTGTTTGGTGTGACATAAGCACTGAGAAAGGAAAAATGAGAAAAGGTATGTGTTATAGACATAATGATCTGATGAGTATAATGAGCAGTTTTTCAGAGAAATAGAGTGGGCCAGTAAATCAGAGTATCTTATAATGGGGGATTTTAATTTCCCAGAGATTGACTGCAATTTGTGGGTTGGTCACTCACACGCTATCAAGGCTTTTGTGGATTTATTGGATGATTCTTTTCTACAGCAGAATATTCGGGAGGCAACTAGAGGGAATAATACTCTTGATCTGATTATCAGTAGTGATTCGTCATGCATTAAGAATCTGCAGGTAAATGAACCGCTAGGTGGCAGTGATCAAAGAGATAACTACCATCATGCTTTCATAAAGGTGACTGTGGTGGTCTGAGACAGTATTTAAATTCTATACGGTGAGACCAACTGATGATGTTACCAACAGCAAATGCAAAATGGGAAGCATTCAACGAATTAATCTTGGAAGCTACTAGACTTTTCATACCGACTAAGAAATATTAATCAAGATTTAGGCCTAAATGGATGTCAGATGAACTAATTAGACATGTGGCAGAGAATATAAATGCATGGGATACATATAAATTAACAGGTGACACAGAAGACTATGATAAACTGGTCTGTAACCAAATCACAAAGGAGGTTAGAGAGGCAAAGGTAGATTACGAGAAATCTTTGTCAACAGATCAAGAAATCTTTGTCAAAGAAAAACAACAAAGAGTTCTTTATTTATGTAAAATCTAGAAGGAAGGGGATGAATCACATTGGTGCACTTGATATCGATGGTTCAATTGTTGATGATCTTGCTCAGGTAGCCAACAAACTAAATGAATATTTTGATTTTGCATTTACATTCACACATGAGGAGTTATTCAGTGAGGGGAATGCCAGAGGTGTATTAAACTCTGGCAGTAAGCTGGATAATCTTCTAATAACTGAGAGTAAAGCTGAGGAGAAATTGTTGAAGATTAACATAAGAAAGGCACCTGGGGTGAATGGAATCTATCCAGTTATATTAAAAGAGGCAGCAAAGGAAGTAAACCAACCCTTGCCATAATTATGAGAGCTCCCTTGGACTCAGGGGAGGTACTCGTGGACTGGAGATGTACAAATGTGACCCCAATCCACAAATGAGGATCAAAGGGAGACAGGTAATTACAGACCTGTTAGTTTAACTTCTGTTCCAGGGAAATTAATGGAGGCACTGATTAAAGAAGTACTGCAGGATCATCTAGACAAGACTTCAGTTATAGCTGGAACACAGCATGGTTTTGTTAAGGGAAAGTCTTGCCTGGCCAATTTGATTGGATACCATGATGCAGTCACAAAAGAAATGGATGCAAGGAATAACTTTGATATTATATATTTGGACCTTAGAAATTCTTTTGATACTGTTGCACATGGAAGGCTGCTGCACAAATTGGAGCAGTGTGGCATTGGAGGCAAATTGCTGTTATGGATAAAGGGACAGTTGAAGGGGAAAAGACAGAGAGTGGTAATCAATGGACACTGCTTATCGTGGACTAATGTTATTAGTAGAGTTCCTCAGGGTTCAGTGTTGGGTCTGTTGTTGTTTTCTGTATTTATAAATGATATTGATGATGGTATATCAGGCTTAATGTCCAAGTTTGCAGACAATACAAAGGTTGGGTGTCGTTAAAGACTCTAATGACAGTACGCTGCTGGAACAGGATCTTGAAAAGTTGAGCATATAGGCTGAGAGGTGACAACTGAAATTTAATATTGACGAATGTAAAGTACTGCATATGGGAAGCAGTAACCCCAGAGTAACGTATCGATTCTGTGGTACTACACTGACAGTGGTGGAGAGTGAAAAGGTCCTTGGGGGTAATTGAGCAGTGCAGATGATCTGCAAGAGTAGCTAATGGTGTCTTGTCAATGATATACAGGAATTTTTCCAGCAGACATAAGGAGGTGATCATCCCCTTGTGTAAGGCAATGTTCAGGCCACACCTTGAGTACTGTATACAGGTCTTGAGCCCTGATTTGAAGATGGATGTAGGTCTGTTGGAACGAGTACAGAGCAGGGTAACAAAATTAGTGAATGGAAGAAAGTGTTGCTCTTACGAAGAAAGTTTAAGTTTTGCAGATTACAGTATCTACAGACTAGGCACCTGCGAGATGATTTGATTGAGGTGTATAAAGCCTTGAATGGTTTGAGCATGCTCAGTGCTGATGCTATTCTCCCTGTTGCTCAGAATAATCTGAGGGTATTCTGATGTATTATCCTGGCTTTCTGGTCGTGCCTATTGTTGTACTCAGTCCCGGTGAACACCTTGCATTCCGCGGTGATGTGCTGGATCGTTTCTGAGGCCAGGTGGTATCGTCGACTTGTGCCATCTGACACTCTGAGCTCCTTGGCCAAGTATTTTCTATAGGTTCCGGTAGTCTGTGCAAGTAGCACAGTGGCAGCGTCACCGTCTTCCCCACACCGGGTGGAAAAGGCCCAGGCTCGAATCCTGTCACTGGCACTAGGAACCTTTAAGGGCTTTATTCACTCCGTCGCTCAGTTAGTCGGTCTCAAGCATACATAGCAAGTTTTTATTCCCAGCAACTAGAGTTTTTCGTCCAGCAAAACAAGCAAATCGACCATAGAACATACGCAATTTACGGAATAATATACAATGCATGGCAGATGAACAAAAAATATATACAGTATATTCAGGTGGCCTAATATGATTTAATTTTTAATTTTTATAGTTGCTGGTGTTTATTACCTGGTTTTGGATGACGACCATGAATTCTTAAATCTCGGGGTAGAGCATCCCGCTAGTGCGTTGGAAGCCATTTGATGTATGTGATCTTGATGAAAGTCATGTATTGCCTGCCATGGAGTGTCTTCTTTGCCCATCTTCTTAGCATCGTTTGTGCTGTCTGGACGGACGGGCGGGGACTCCTCACTTAGGTTGAGTGGGGTATGTCGCTTGTCTATCTTATGGCCTGATAGAATGCTGCTATGTTTTTTTATTATTATTATTGTTGTTGCTGTTATATTATTTCTCCCTGATTGGGGGGGGGGGTTTCTTTGGTATTTCTACCAAGTACACAGGGTGTACTTGGTAGAAGTACCCGTGACGGAGTGGGACAATCCCGCACATTTCCTGTCTGATGTAACACCACAGGTGTTACACCAGACAGGAAATCTCGGTCGAGAAATTCTCTGACTATCCTACAGGTGTTCAGGATTGCGACTTTCTGAAGTTCCTTGTAGGTGTTCTCTGGGGAACCTATTGCTGCTAGGCTGCTGTGTAGAGTCTTTGGTACCATACCGGTTGTTGACACGATGATTGGGATGGTTGATACTTCTTGCATATACCACATCTCTTTGATCTCATGTCTCAGGTTCGTGTACTTCCTAATTTTTTCCTCATGGGTTTTCTGGACATTGCTAGTCTTCGGCACCGCTATGTCAATCACACAGGTAGCCTTTTCCTTCTTGTCCACAATGATTATGTCCGCTCTGTTGTGCGGGATTGTCCTATCCGTTACTATGGCGCGGTCCCAGTACAGCTTGTGGGTTGGGGTCTCTAGTACTGCCTGGGGTTCGTACTTGTAGTATGATACACTTTCTTCGATCAACTGGTATTTCCTCGATAGCTTCTGATGTATTATCCTGGCTACCTGGTCGTGTCTATGAGAGTACTCAGTCTGGGTAATCCCCTTGCACCCCGCAGTGATGTTTTGGATCGTTTCTGGCGCCAGGTGGCATCGTCGACATGTGTCATCTGACATTCCGGGCTTCTTTGCGATGTATTTTCTATAGTTTCTGGTGTTGATTACCTGGTCTTGGATGGCCAGCATGAATCCTTCAGTCTCGGGGAAGAGCGTCCCGCTTGTGAGGCATGCATTGGAAGCAATGGTGTCGATGTGATCTTGATGGAGGTCATTGTAGTGTCTGCCATGGAGTGTCTTCTTTGCCCATCTTTCTAACTTCGTTTCTTGTACTGTCTGGGTGGGAGGGTTTCCTCGCTTAGGTTGAGTGGGGTATACCACTTATCTATTTTCCTTATGGCCTGGTGGAGTGGTGCTGTGTAGTTCTCGAAGTAATCCTTCAGGTTAACTATCGCTGTTTTCTGTTGTTCTATCAGGCCCCTTCCTCCCTTTTTCCGAAGTATTGTTATTCTCTCCACTGCTGACTTCGGGTGGTGTTGGCGACTCTTGGTCATTATTGTCCTTGTCTTTCGCATGATATCTTCTAGCTCGGTATTAGTCCAATCTATGACCCCGAATGTGTATGTTAGTACTGGAGCTGCATAGGTGTTTATGGCTTTAACTGTGTTCCCTCCGTTCAATTTTGCTTTCAGCAGGCCTCTGAGTCTCTGATGATATTTCTCGGTCAGGCACATCTTGATTTCCTTGTGCTCTAACTACTGAGCCTGCATCATCCCTAGATATTTGTAGGTCTCTCCTTCTGTCATAGCTTCGATCTCTTTACCAGTCAGCAGCTGGTAGTTTCGGCCAACAAATTTTCCCTGGTGCAGTGTGTGGGTGTTGCATTTTTCTAGACCAAATTCCATCCTGATGTCCTTGCTGAATTCTTCGGTGATCCGGAGTAGTTGCTGGAGTTGCTTCTGTTATTATTATTATTATTATTATTATTATATTAGCTATATCGTGCAATGAAGCCTGGGACTTTTGCTGCACCAGCCAAAAAAAAAAAAAAGCTCCCCTGAGAGATAGAGAGAGAAAGTGTCAAAAGTAGAAGGGAATCACCAAGAAAGAGAAGAATGATGATATCCAGCTCAGGACCCTGGGTGTGTCAAGCCCATACTCACCACATCTGGTGAGTATGGGCCCCTGGGGTTTCTGAAAGTAATCCTTCAGGTTAGCTGTCGCTAGACGAGCTCTATCAGGCCCTTCCTCCCTCTTTCGGAACTATTGCCAATCTCTCCACGACTGAGGTGTCCACGACTTCGGGAGGTGTTGGCTGATCTTGGTCATTATTGTCCTTGTCTTTCTCCTGATATCCTCCAGCTCGGTGTTAGTCCAATCTATGATACCGAAGGACTGTGTTGGCACTGGGACTACATAGGTGATTATGGCTTTAACTGTGTTCCCTCCATTCAGCTTTGCTTTCACCAGATTTCTGAGTCTCTGATGGTATTTTTCGGTCAAGCAAGCCGTGATTTCCATCACGCTGCTGAGCCTGCACTATCCCCAGCTATTTGTAGGTCTCTCCCTCTGTAATGGCTTCGATCTCTTTACCAGTCTGCAACTGGTGGTTTCGACTGACTAATTTCTCCTGATGCAATCCGTGGGTCTAGGCATTTTCCATCCTGATATCATTGCTGAATTCTTCAGTGATCCAGAGTACTTGTTGGAATCCTTTCTCGGTTGTCGCATACAACTTGATGTCATCCATGAAATTCGGGTGGAAGAGGGTGTATTTTTAGGTTTTTCGTTCCTTTAAGATTATATGCATACTTGCTGCTGTTAAGCATGGTGAACAGCACAGGTTGAGTGCTAGACAGAACCAGAGTGGGCTCAGGGCATCTCGCAGAAAGATTCTTCTCCCAGTGGGGATCGTTCTGGTTGTGGTGTGCTCGATCTTAGTCTGCGCGTGTAGCACGGTGGTATCGTCACTGTCCTCCCCATACCGGGTGGAAAAGGCACGGGTTCGAATCTCGTCGATGACGCGAGAAACTTTTATGGGCTGAGATAGTCAGTCTCAAGCGTAGATAGCAAAGTTTTTCCCTCCAGAAACTGGGGTTTGGCAAAACAGGCAAATAGACCAGAGAACACACGCAATTTACAGACAAAATAAATATATCGGACAGATGTAATCATTAACGGATGACCGACCAATCATAATTTTTTTTTTTTTTTGGTGCTCGATCTTAATGGTCGTACTCTATTTTGCCATCGTTGCTTCTAGGAAGTTTATCACTGTTGGATTGGCTTTGTAGATCTTCAGCGTCTCTATTATCCAGTTTTGAGACACGAAGCCTTGCGGTAATTGATATATAGAGGTTATGTTGTTTCTTGTAAGCTAGCTCTGTGACTAAGGTAACTATGGTTATGCAGCTAGTGAGGATCTTATACATTGTTGAGAGACAAGTGATCGTCCTGTATTTCACAAGGTTCTTGTACCTTGGTCTTGAGCCTTCAGATATGCGATTCCTTGAGTGAGAAACGCTGGAATTGTCTGTACATGCCTTATCATTAAAAAAATTTAATTTATTTTATTAGGGCCTCCCGTAACTTCTTACATATACCCACAGTTGTATTATGTCTCTAAATTGTGTATTTTCTCTGGTAGATTTATCTGTTTTGCTGGACGGAAAACCCCCACTTTCTGGGGAGAAAATTTTGCTATCAGCGCGTCAGACAGACTAACTCAGCCACAGTGAAAAATCCCACTAAATTTCGTCACCTCATAGACAGGATTCGAACCCGAGCCTTTTCCACCCGGTGTAGGGAGGACGGCTACGATACCACTGTACTACAAGCCCAGACATTGCCTTATCATTCGAATGAATAGCTCTGCTAGGTGCTTGTGTGTGCAAGTGAGCTTCTTGTACCAGTAGTGATGGATGTTATCTATTCCTAGGATTAGCGAGTTGTGAGAGTTTCTGATCGACTGCTGTACTTCGTCTTCCCGAAACCCCCACTCTTTCATCTGTTGTACGTTCTTGTTTTCTTACGTTCTAGTTCTATCTGGGTGCTCGGTTGTTATGCCTTTGTTCCATTGCTGCAGAACTCCGTGATCTTCTTCTGTTCCTATGTCCCGATTCCGTTTTTTCCGTCTTTTCAGAGACTGCTGTAGAAGGCTCTTTGGTTTTCATCGACTTTCCGTTGTTTATTGTCTGCGCAGGTAGCACCGTGGTATCGTCATCGTCCTCCCCACACTGAGCGGAAAAGGCCCTGGTTCGAATCCCGTCGATGACGCGAAGAACGTTATTGGGCTTTTTTCACTCCGTTATTGAGTTAGTCGGTCTCAGGCGTAGATAGCAAGGTTTTTTCCCCAGAAACTGTGGTTTTTTCGTCCACCAAACAGGTAAATCGACCAGAGAACACACGCAGTTTACAGACAAAATGAATATGGGTAGATGTAATCATTTACAGGGTACCCTAATATCATAATTTTTTTTTCCGTTGTTTATTTTCCTCTGAGAACTGTGTATCGGCGTAGTCTCTTATTGAGTTCGAGGAGGTTTTGCTTCAGTGTCTAAGTATTCTCTGATGTTTGGACTCGTGTTTGTTGTGGATGCTGTCTCTCTTGAGGATGCTCTTCTCTTCTCTTTTCCAATAAATTTATTATTCTTATTAACCGGTTGGTATTCAATGTAAAAAAATTCAAATTATTATATTAGGACCACCCGTAATGGCTTACATATACTCGTTTATATATTATGTCTGTAAATTGCGTGTGTGTGTGTTCTCTGGTCGATTTATTAGACGCCTGAGAGCGACTAACTCATCCACGGAGTCAAAAAAGTCCATTAAAGTTGCTCGCGTCATCGATGGGATTCGAACCAATCCTTTTCCACTCGGTGTGAGGAGGACGTTGACAATACCACTCTGTTACACGCGCAGACTACCCGGTTGGTATAGGGTCAATTGGCCTTTCTTCTACCTTCTGCTGAAGTCTTCTAACCCAAGCTGGCGGTTCCTTCTTTCTCGCACCCCCATTTTCGTGGATAGCACAGTTGGTAGAATTGCTGTCCTCACGATATCGGGTGAAAAAGATCTACGTTCGAGTCTCGTCGATGAAGGGAGGAATTAATGTGAGCCTTTTTTGTATGGAAGTTAGTCGGTCTCAGGCGAGGGTAACATGGTTTTTCTCCCGAAAACTCGGATATTTCGTCCAGCAAACAGAAAATCGACCTCAGAACACACAATTTACAGACAATATACGTGGGGCAATATGGTCTTAGTTGCCTATGCTCCTAAAATCCTAATACAACAACAACAACCTTTTTTTTTCAATTTTTCTGCTGCTGGTCTCTCGTTTCTTTTACATTAATCCTAGTGGCTGCTATGGTAGCACAGTATATGATTGTGTGGATGGTATCCAGTGTTGCACCATTGTTGTTGAAGTAATGCGGTATTATTTTGAGACTGAGGTGGTCTTTGTGGGGCCTATTCCTTCGAATTCTGTTAGAGTTTTCTTCTATTCGTCATCTATTCCCAAAATTACTGCGGTTATGTCGGTGTTTTTGGCTCTGACCCGCCGTTCACTTTGATTACCCTCGTGAGTAGCACAGTTGATAGAATCACCGTTCTCTCATACTGGATGAAAATGACCTGAGATCAAATGCCATCGATTGAAGAATTTTATATGCCTTTTTCACCACATGATTGTGTTAGTCGGTCTCAGACAAGGGTATAAGATATATTCGGGTTAAATGGCACCTGGGGTTTCTCACATCTCCGCGTATGCACATTGTATCGGAAAGAGAACACTGTCAAGCCAAAGATTTAAAAGTGTGTGGGTCGTGGGTTGTGTAAGATAAGATGTGCCCATTGTTCTTCTGGCTTTTTGGCCGCCGGCGCCGGGCCCCTATTGGGAACCGACGTTGCCCATACCTCGCCACGTGGAGGCTAGCCAGGTGTTACTATTATTTTTATTATATACTATTATTAGATGAATTTATAATAATTAAATTCATCTGCCGTGTCTTATGTCTGTTAATTGCGTGTGTTCTATGGTCAATTTGTCTGTTTGCTGGGCGAAAAACCCCAGTTTATGGGGGAAAAAAACCTTTGCTATCTATACCTGAGACCGACTAACTCAGCCACGGAGTGAAAAAAGCCAATTAAAGTTCCTAACATCATTGACGGGATTCGAACCCGGGCCTTTTCCACCCGGTGAGGGGAAGACGGTGACGATACTACTGTGCTACCGCGCAGACTTGTAAGTGATACTCTGGCAGGGACCCATAAAAAAAAAGACTGTAGTCATCGCAGTTGATTTAGCTAAGATTTCGTGAAAGAGCGCTGCGTGGAGTTGTACGCTAAAAGGACGAGTTCTGGGAGCCTATAAGGTCTGGCAAATTTTTGTTGTAATTTAAGTTTGGACGTGTGGGACGAACACTGTGTAAGAGAAAGTATTGGCAGGGGAGACTGCAGACTGGGGGTAAAGTAGGAAGGAGGAGGTCGATAGTGAAGGTGACTCCCGTTTTTTTTTTTTTTTTTTTTTTCAGTGGGGCAGCCCATGCCCCACCAGAATGAAAAGTTGGGGAGGCAAGAAGAGGGTACCCTCTTCTCTCGCCTGGGGGAATTGGAAAGAAATATCCGCTCAAGGGAGAACGGATTTAAGAGTCACCAATAGGACATCTCTATATTTGAGCCACCATAGTGATCCATGTCCAGGTCTTGTCCATTGGGGGAGAGGACTGGGGAGTCCCTCCGAGAGTCAATAGTAGTGAGGTTCGGAGATAGTTCAGTATTCCGTGGGAAAAACAAGATTCTATACTTGGCTCCATTGCTGGAGTTTTGTTAGTGGAGTGGGCCATTTGTTCCTTTAGGAGCAGAGACGTCCTGTCTGTGCCTTCCTTTGCGGTAAAGTCCCATCTTTGGTTTCATGTTGTGGTTTTTAAAATGGTTTACTCTCTAGTCCTTGGGGGGAGGGACCAGAGGGAGCCAATCCCTGCATGTTTGACATCAGACCCCAGTAGATGTTTGTTTGTTCCGATGTGACGTTAATGGGATCAGGGGTCCCATGTTAGGGTCCTCATATATGGAGAGTCCTTTGTGTTGGTATTCGCTGTTAGGATTGTGCTTTGTCCTCAGTTCTGGTGTACAGTGGTGATATAAGCCAAGAAATGTAGAAAAAGAAATATGTAGGGATGATGCATACTCACCAATTAGAACACAAGGAGATTAAGGCCTGCCTCACTGAAAAATATCATCAGAGAATGAGAAGCCTGCTAAAGTCAAACCTGAGGTAGTAGTAGAAGTAAAGTTTTGGAGCATCAGTGATTAAGGTATTATGGCTTCGTATACAATATCGCTGAACTGCATGTTTTCTGTGATCGACTTTATGTTTACTGGACGAAAAACCAGAGTTTTTTTTTTTTTTTTTTGTCTGAAACTCGGGTTTTTCGTCCAGTAAACATAAAGTCGATCACATAAAACACGCAGTTCAGCGATATTGTATACGAGGCCATAACACCTTAATCACTGATGCTCCAAAAGCTCTACTTCTACTACTACCTCAGGTTTTTTTCCAGGCTTCTCATTCTCTGATTATATTTTTAAGCGAGGCGGGCTTTATTCTCTTTGTGTTCTAATTGGTGGGTCTGCACCATCCCTATATATTTGCAAGTCTTTCCATCTGTCATGGCTTCAATCTTTTCACTGGTTTTCATCTGATAGTTTCGGCTGACTGGGTTTTCCTGATGCAATTCATGGGTCTTGCATTCGTGTAGGCCAAATTGCAACCTGACATCAGTGCTTGAGCCATAATAACTATTAGAGTTTCTTCCTGGTTTCCGCCTAGTTGATGTCGCCATTATACATAAAGTTAGTGAGGGTGTACAGGTTCTTCCTCCCTTCTTTTAGGGTTTATCCGTACTTGCTGTTATTTAGTACGGTGGACAGCGGATTGAGCGTTATGCAGAACCATAGTAAGCTCACAGCATTTCTCTGGAAGATTTCTCTTCTGAATGTATCAATATAGTCATGATATATAAGGTATAAGGTATGTTAGTGTCTAACGGCCCCTGGGATTTCTGCCATCTCCGCGGGTGTACATTGTATCAGGGCCAGAGATTTGAAGTGTGTGTGTGGGTCATGTGCTGTATATTGTGTTGTGCCCTTTGTTTCTCCGGTCTATTAGCCGCCGAGCCCATAGTGGGACCCGACGTTACCACACCATGCCATGGGGAGGCTGACCGGGTGTACCACTGTAGCTAGAGTACTCTGGCGGGTCCTGCCACCTACTTTCCTGGAATTTCAGTGGCTAGGACCAAATTTGAGAATGAGATGATCGCTGTTTCTTGAGCAACGGTTGTAATTTTAACAGAACGTAGGGTTGTTCGCTGATAACTTGTTCTAGGGCCAAATAGGTCGGGCAGTAATTTTGATGTTTTTAGATTTAGACCTGGGGGGTATGTGTGTGCGTGTGTGCATAAATATATAAAAATATAAATATATATATATATATATATATATATATATATACACACACGCACGCACACACATATATATATAAACTAAATAAAAAAAAACAAACAAAAACGTTGTGCAAGAGAAAAGTAAGGGAGGAAGGCAGAAGACTGGAGGGTAGGAAACAGAAGAAAGGGGTCAATAGGGAAGATGGCCTCTGATGACAGTGTGGCATGCCCAGTGCCTCACCAGAGAGAAGAGTGGGGTGGCGGGTGGACGAAAACCACCTCCCCCCCAAAAAAAATCATTCTGTAAGAGAAAAATGGGGGGGGGGAGTAAAAGAACGGATGGCAGGAAACAGAAGAAAGAAGCCGAAAAAAAAAAAAAAAAAAAAAAATGAGAGAGAGAGATATACCCCGCAAGTTCAGGGTAGGTATAGCTAGCACGGCCAGTCAGCTGGAGCCGACAACTTGCTGGAAATCCAGCAGTGTGAGTGCTGATATGGTGGATGGGTCATGTTCAGTAAGGTCTAGTTCAGGTGTCGTCATTGGGACTCCATTTGGTGTCTGTGTCGCATCCAGACTTAAGGCTGGTCCAGTAGTCCATCATAACGAACAGTGGGGGTGGTCAAAACCGGGAGTCCAAGATTGATGGTCAAGTCCAGGAATCGATGCTAGGCCTCTTCTTGATGAGATGTGTCAGGTCTGGTCGAGAGAAGTTTGTCCAGGAATCAATGATGAGGAATTTGTCAAGGTATGTGTAGACCCTGTCTTTGATTGCACTGCTGGTCAAGTCTTGTACAAGTTGGTCCAAGGCGTTAACATCCATGGCTCAATGATGCGTAGCAACAATTGGCAGTCATGGTTGTTATGACCTATTGATTCGGATACTAAGGTGGTGGTAGCGCTTTCTGCCTGGTAAATAGGTCCATTGCAAATTGAGTCAGAGCTCGGTAAGTTTCTTCATTCTGTAGGGTGAGGTGTTCTTGATTTTGGTAGTTGAAGCGTAGTTTCGTTATTAGGATCCTCCTGAAGTCCTCGTAGATTTCACAGCTGTGGGCAAGGTGCTCCCACGTCTGATCCTCTCCACAGTGGCAGCGGGGTGAGTCTGAAATTCTGAAGTCATGTAGTTTTTTCTGGAAGGAGCTATGTCCAGTGAGGAGGTAGGTAGCATAGAGTCCTCGTGAAAACCAGACAGGTGTGAGGGGGTAGGAGGCCCTGATATCAGGGAGGAATCTTTTGGTGACAACGCCTTTAGTTGATGACTGCCATATTTCTTGCCAGGTGTCTGTTAGATATTCATTAAGTCTCTTCTTTTCAGCGTTTCTATTATTTGCTGGGTCAGTGGTGAAACCTGCACAAGTAACTGCTCTTCCTTTGGCTATTTGGTAGAGCAACCCATGACGAATAATCTCCAGGTCCAGTGGAAGAGATCCAGTGAGGACCTGGAGCGCATGTGTGCTGACAGTGCGACAGGCACGCGAGGACAGAAGGAGAAGAGAGCGCTGGATAGTTCCTAGGCGCGATCTGTTTACTACTGTATTGGCCTTCTTGTACCAGACTCCAGAAGCATAGGTGATAACCGGGATGAAAACTGCCTTATAGAAGAGTGACAACGTTCTCTTCTTTAAGCCCCAGTCCTTCCGGGCAACTCTTGAGACTTGGGCAGCATACTTCCTGATCTTAATTCTGAGTTGGTCTAGATGAGGAGTGAAGGAAAGGTTTTTGTCTAAGATCAAACCTAGATATTTAAGCTCTGTTTTTAGTTTTACTGTAACACCATTGACCTTGATTTGGGGTGGTCTTCTCAAATCAAGGGTGCCTTTTAGTAGGATCGAATTGGTTTTCTCTGGGGAGATCTTCAAGTTGTTTTGCTCTGCCCAAGTTTGAAGGGTGGAGATGGCCTAGTTGGCAGTTGCTTCTAGTTGGGTTCTGTTATTGGCAGAAAAGAGCATGACCAGGTCATCTGCATAGGCCTGGGTTTGTACATTGTTGAGTTTGGTGTTCAGGAAATCATCCAGCACCAGATTCCAGAGGAGAGGCCCCAGGACAGATCCCTGAGGAGAGGCCCCAGGACAGATCCCTGAGGACATCCCCTGAAGACTGGTCTGGAGACACTGCAGTGGGGAGCAGACACGACAACTCGCCGGTCCTGGAGATAGGTACGGTTTCCGGAAAGGACGCTCCACGATTGATGCACTGGAAACAATCATTGAAGCTGCTACCAACTGCAGCTCCAAATACTTTCTACTAATCTCCTTTGACTTTGCTGGTGCCTTCGATTCCCTCTGGTGGCCCAGCGTCCTGGGCAGGCTCCGAAGAGCGCATGTCCCAGAAAACTTATATAGAAGCATCAATACCTATCTCCAGGACCGGCGAGTTGTCGTGTCTGCTCCCCACTGCAGTGTCTCCAGACCAGTCTTCAAACCGTACTGCTTAGGTGAGGAGAGACCAGCGTAACCTAAGCAGTACGGTTAGGTGAGGAGAGACCAGCGTCATTGTAGTGGGCTTCTATTCTATGGGAGATCATCCGTTCGAGAAGTTTGCTGAAGACTGGCAGCAGTGCAATGGGCCGGTAAGATTGTGGCAGATCATGTGGTTTGGTTGCATTCTTCAATATAAGTCTAAGGATTGCAGTCCTCCATTGTGTGGGGAAGAATTCTTGGTGGAGACAGTGGTTTAACAGGTTGAGTATTGTAGTGGGAATAAGTTCAATGGCCTTCTGGACGACTTCTGGATCGAGCATGTCTCTGCCCGGAGCCTTCTTGTTTCTGATTCTAGATGCAGCTAAGTTGAGCTCGGTTGTGGTGAAGGGTTCTTCAATTGCAATTGTGTGATATGTTTCATTTTCCATGCAGAGCTGTAGCTGTTCCGGTGTGTGTGAGTCAGCAGGCTGCTGCAATGTAGCGTCTAGAATATTATTGATAGTATCTTGCCACGATCTGGTGTAGAGTCCGTTTGGTAATTTTGTGGTTGATATGACCTCGCCTCTGGGGAGCTTGTTAGTGGTCACTTTGTACACAATCCCCCAGGGATCGGCATTCCCTTCAGTGCTTACCAGGGCTTCCCATGAGCGCCTTTTGTGCTGTTCATGATGTTCTTCATATTGATGGTGGTCGTTCGTTTTGCCACGGTTACTTCTAGGACGCGTGTCGGGATCGTGATAAATTTTTTGACCTTCGCCGTCTCTATCAGCCAGCTGTGGAGCTAGGAGTCGACAGCCTTGAGGTAATCAATCTGTACTGTGTACAGGTTACTGTGCTTCTTGTAGGTTTTCTCCATAACTGCAGCGTTAGTGGTCAATTTCTCCTTGCCAACTTTGCTCATCTGCTTACATCTCTTCTGTTGCTCGACTGTGATGTAATGGCTCTTCAAGTGGTCTTATATTTTTGGTTATGCAGCTGATCAGGATCTATATTGTCCGGAGAAAAGTCTGTATGTCACCGGGTTTATGGTGTCTTTGTTGCTATCCTTCAGATAAATGATTCGTTGAGTCAGAGACTGGGACTGTATCATTGCTTATCATCTGGGCGAACTGCTCTGGTATTTGCCTATGTGTGTATGTGCAGCTGAACTTCTTGTACCAGTAATTATGGATATTTATCACTGGAAGTTTGTCAATTGTGGGACTTCCTTATAGTCTGTTGTATTTTCTGCTGGTTCTCCCATTCTGTCATTTGTTGTATGTCCTTAGTTTTCTTCCATTCTAGATCCATCTAGGTAGCACAGCCGGTATGGCCACCTTTGCTGCTCCACTGGTTGCTCAATTATTTCTTGAGTGCCTTCTGGTGAGGGAGTCCGTTGCCATCCTTCTGCTGTTGTCCAATTTTCTTGTAGAAGTCTCTCTGTAGAAGTATCTCTTCGTGAAATATACTGTTGTCTGTTTTCCTCTGGGCACTCTACCTGTAACGGTAAAGTCACTTGGTGAGTGCTAGGAGGTGCTGCTGGAGGGTGACAAGGTATCGTATTTTTCTATACTTTGATTTGCTTCATTTTTGCTATGGATGTTGTATTTTTTTTAGAGTTTTCTTCAATTTTCTGATTAGCTTCTTATCTTGTATTAGCTTCTTACCTCCTTTATATTGGGTCAGTTGGCCTATCATGCCTCTTATTCCTTTTATCTTCTGCTACAGCCTTCTTTTCCAGGCTGTGGTTCTTTGTCTTCGCGATTTGTCTTCAGTTGATCTTTCGTTTCTCTTCCTTTCTTTCTGGTGGCTACTGCAGTGGCATGATAAATTGCTGTGCATATGGTATGTAGAGTTACTTCCTTGATGTTGAGTGCTTCCTGCTCAAGTGTGCATGAAGCACTCCCAGTTGGTGAGGCTGGATGGTTTTGCCCTTTAGTTATTGTAGCCGTGGTGAGAGCGCCACTTGCTCCAATGTCGCCTGCTGGAGATTATCTCTGACTTTTCGAATCGACCCCTCTGCTTGAGTCTGAACGCGAGTGACTATATCCTGTGCCACACTTGATAAAGTATGTTCAATATTTCTACAACTCAGATCATTTAGTTATGGAAGCGACACCAGAATGACGCCTCTAACGGACTCTAACGGGCGCGCCGCTCTACGCTTGTACCAGGAACGTTTCCCGCATAGGCGTGCTCCTCATCATACGATTTTCGCACGTGTGCACAGAAGGTTATGTGAGACTGGTTGTTTCACGAGAGGTACCATGAATCGAGAGTGAACGACGAGGACGCCAGACAATGAGGAGAATGTCCTACGTCTTGCAGAAGGCAATCCGAGTACGAGTACTCGAGCGATAGGCCAACGATTGTGTATTTCCCAATCCACTGTATGGAGGATACTGTCAACAAACCAAATGAGTTCATACCATCTGCAACGCTTCCAATCATTGGAGCCTGCGGATTATCCACTCCGGAGGACTTTTGCTACTTGGTTTCTTCAACAGAAACGGTTCGCAAGTGCTGACGTCCAGCGGGATCGCTGTTCACGCGACCTCCCGTTCAACGTCCTCTACAGCATGACGAAGGCATTTCGGACCCTGCAATGCTATGTGATTCCGATTCGTCTTTGTGCCCCCTTCACCTCCTGCAAGTTTGCCGCACTGGTAGTGAATCACCCTGTATATATATATATATATATATATATATATATATATATATATATATATATATATATATATATATATACAGGGTGTTTCAAAAATGATGGTCAATAATTTAAAGGTGAAAAGTACAAACTAAAATAAGCAAAAAAGTCCCAGTGAACATCGGGCCGCAAATGAATCGTTTTTGAGGTAATGCACATTTTCTGTTAAGATCCGCCACTGACTATGGGAGAATTCTGGGAAGGTAGTCTGTATTTCTGAGACCTTGTACACGCTGGATATGGTAGGGGTACAGTAATTAGCTATGTAAAATTCGCCACACACTGCTATGACTCTGTACACTCTCTTGCAGAGCAACCCTCCTTGTCGAAATCCCTGGGTTTTGTTCTGTTCTTTCTAACACCCTTTCCTCAACATCAGGTGTATAGTGTGTTTAGGGTCTAACGGCACCAGGGGTTTCCCCCATCTCCGCGTAATATACATTGGGTGTGATATAGAACACTGTAGAGGCCAGAGGTTTAAAAGTGTGTGGATATTGTGGTGTCCTCAACATCAGGTGTTATGCTTCTGGGCCTACCTGCTCGTACTCCATGTGCGAAGCGCCCATGTTCTCTAAGGCGTTGATGTACCCTGATGAATGTGCGCCTTTGGGCTGCCTTCGGCAGGGAAATGCTTCTTAATACAAACGTGCAGCCTCGAGTGCACTGCTGGTGGCTTTACCATACATGAAGTACATGTCCGCATATTCTTCGTTGATGTAACCTCTTTCCATGTTGACTATCCTTTGACAAGTACTAATATGCCTGCCTGCTACATCTCAGAGCATTGAGAGAGGGGAAAGGGAGAGAATGAGCATAACATAACATAACCTAACCTAAACAAACAAGTCAGTGGTGGATCCTAACTCTGTACAGTTCACCTTGTCAGTGTCAGTGGTGGATCCTAACTAGAAATGCGCAATATCTCGAAAACGATTCACTTAAGGACCCATGTTTACTGGGCATGGGAGTATTACACCCATGTTTACTGGGCTTTTTTTCATATTGTAGTCTGTACAGTTCACCTTTAAATTATTGACCATCACTTTTGAAACACCCTGTATATCCGGTGGTTATAACATAAGTTTCCCTATTCAGGAGGTCCTAGTGTCAAAACGGTTAGAGTTAGCGCTGCAAAAATCAGTGGTTATGTCATTTAGGGTATGGGGAAGCGAGTTGTAGAAAAAAAAACAAAAAAGTTAAACTTTCCGCCACCAGGGGAAAAACGGCGCTGCACATATGTGAAAGTTGTCATTTACTTCAAGACACGCTGCTTACAAATGACATCCTGTTAGATAAAAGCAGAAAGGTCAACGCCACCGTCAATAACCATTATGGCTCTTACAAAAAAGGAACGTGCTCTTTTTAGTAAAACTGTTCAACCAGAATAATAGTAACGCTAATGCAGTACTACGTGAATATCGGAAACTTAAAGGTTTGCGTAAAGGACCTTTGACGTGAGTGGGGCGACCGGTGAGTTGGGTGTAATTATAGGGACGACCACGTATCAGAACGAAGGTAGTGGATGAAGTGGCGGTTGCAATGGCTTCCAGGTCAGAATGCGAAACTCTACCAATCAGTAGTGCCACAGCTGTGTCAAGAGACTTGAACCTTCCTTGGTCTACTGTACGTAAAGTGCTTCGAATAATTTTACGCTGGTTCCTGTACAAGTTCCACGTAGTGCAAGAACTTTTCTGAAAAAAATAGAAAAGTAAAGGATCAGTTTGTTCAGTTACACGAACAGAATAAAACAAAATAGTGTAATACTCCGAATGATAACCGAACAGAAACAAAAGACTGGAAAATTCTCCTGGCAATTCCCATAATCTCATTCTCTCTGTCAATCATGCAATACCAGTAATGGACCCAATAGCTGTTTTTCCTTCAACACGATCTTCTGATTCTTTATTGTTTAGCCATTTTAATTATCCACCCTGTACTCCTCCAACCTAGAAAACTTCTTAGGAACCAAAGAAGAGTAAAATGTATTTTCTGTTTAACTCCTGCTGGGAAATAATATTGTGGTGCACATGAAAATAGCTGTAAAGTATTAATAATAGCAAAATTCGTGTATGTAATCATGTCTGATTAGTTCATATTTTATTATATTTTAAAATACGACTAAACAGTGCACTGCATAAATAAGTTAAATAAATATCGTCATTGTTGGAATTTTATATCTGATATTCGATCATTTCAAGTATTATTGTATATTTTGAAGAAGGCTTTTTGAACTGCGAAAGAACCTTGGCCAAGAGGTGAATTTATGCCTTGAGGGATAATTCGAATGTGCCAAGGAAAATTACAAATATAATACTAAATAAATAAAGTGCTTATATATTTGTTTTGCAAAAAGTATCTTTATTTTTCTTATTATAGTAGTTATTTACATAATATAACTCGATTTTTATATTATTTACTTATGTGAATTTGGAAAAAAAGAAGCACGTTGTTTCACTTTTCTTTAAGAAATTGTAAAAGTATTTTGTATATGCTGTAACATCAGCTGTAATATAAGAGTAAAAACATGGTTGAGTCTTATTTCATCTGCTTAATTCGCTTTCTTTCTTTGAAGCCACGAAATCCTGCTTGAAATTTTATGGCAGCTGAAAAATAAATAGATAAGCTCAGTAAACAAGGTACTAGGAATAAAATTGTTTGCTGAAATTTTTACACAAATATTTAGCACTTAATGTACGAAGTCATGTGGAAAATATTCCATATTTCACTCGCACTTCACTAAACTATTACAAATTGTTATTCTTTTCCTGTTATACGATGCTAAAGATTAGTAATGCGCACGCATTAAGTTGGAAACGCTAAAGCAAATTTTTTTTTTATCCTAGTTGGGGGGACATGATTTGCATCATAGAAGCATGACTTAAACCGGACTTGAACAAGTTTGTCGTCTGTACTGTAGCCGCTGTATACAGGATTTTCTTTGCATCGAGGAAATGGCTGTTTTCATAAAAGAATTACCAGTTGAATTTGTGCACTGTCTCTCAAGTTGGCCCGAGAAAATCACAAAATTTTGAGGCTATACTCGTAACGATAAAACAAATTCCTCACTAATTGGTACTGCTCAGTATCAATTAGAGAGATATTTAGTTTTTTCGTCAATGGCGATCACTGATATTGATCAAATATCAATCATCACTTACATCATGACATGATCAATATCACTCCTCCTCAAGTTTGAGGTGGAGTGATATTGACTCCTATGTTTCGGGCCCAACGGCTAAATGGCCAGATGAACAACGGCACACAACACTACACCTCCCAAAGCCACCCACTTTTAAATCTCTGCCCTCAACAGTATACTGTTTCACATGACAACGTATATTACGCGGAGATGGGGGAAACCCCGTTAGATGCGAACACACGATGGCACCTGTTTCGGGATTTGTGACATCTCAGGACAAGAGCTATGACCTTCAGCTCCGCTGCTAATGCGACATGGCGGTCTCAATCGTCGCCACCGCAATAATACGTCTGAATAGGGTGCTCTTACCCGATTCACTTTAACTCCCTATCCCTATGGGGAGGGAGACAGTTCCCTGTCTCCTCCCCGTCGCCCCTTCTTTTCCCTCTGGTGGGGCATGGGCATGCCCCATTGACTCTTGGGGTTGTCTTCTCTATTGGTCCCATACTTCTGTCTTTCCCCCCAGCCTTCAGTCTCCCCTCCCTCTCTATCTTCACAACTAGCGTCCAACCAATGTCAAAATTTACCCAGCCCAACACCCCCAAATTTTAATCTTAAATCCCATAACTTACGTATTTATATTCCTTTCGGGCAAACCAAAACTCCTATTGTTTCCTTTTTTTTTTTTTTTTTTAGGCCTAGCCTCTAAAATCTCAGGAAACTAGGTGGCAGGACCTGCCAGAGTACTATAAAAAATGCTGGGCACCTGACCTGCCTCCCCGGGGCATAGTGCGGAAAACGGTGGACCCCACCAGAGACCCAACGGCTAAAAGGTCAGATGAACAACGGTACACAACACTACGCTCTACAATATCCATGCACCTTTAAATCTCTGGGCTTTACAGTGTTCTGTATCACACGGCAATGTATACTATACGGATATGGGGGAAACCCCTAGTGCCGTTAGACCCAAAACACATTTGAAGCACTACTCGTAATGAGAAAGCTAAATTCCTCTTTAATTGATATTGGAACAGTATACGTTCCGCTGCCCCGAAGAAGAGAATGTGAACAGTGCATAACAAATAGGATAACCAAAAATTTCCATACCTTTGCGTTATACATGATGTACACATTTTATTTCCACCTCTACACACAAACAGTTGTATAAAGTACAGGTTATATTACGTAGGTACATCGCTTTCACGGAATTACAACTTATGAATGAAGGATTAACAAGAGAAATAGACTAGACTGAGTTCTCTCGTCAAGGAATTTCATGGCAGATTAATTATACAGTTAATTATATTCACATCTGATATAAACCAGATCGAACGTTTCTGCCAGTTCCTATTTCCAGCTTTAATATCTGTGCATTTTAATAATAAACAGCTGCAACAGCCACTACTGGCATTCTCTGGATATATTATCTGGATGTATCGCTTAGTGGCTGCAATAGTGGCATAACTCAAAAATCGTAATTCTGAGAAAATCGATGAGAAAAATTTGCCTTTAAAAAATTAGTTTCTTCAGAATTGAAGAAATTATATGACTGCTGAAATATATTGTGATTCATCTCATCATTCACCCAGTGGTACTCAAAATTAGGCTGGCTTGATCAATATTCCCTTATGCGTAACCAGAATGTCCAAAATTTAATCCCTCTTTTGAGTTGTGCCACTATTGCACTAACAAACACTCAAAATTTGTGACTTGGATTCTCCTAAAGATTGAAGGTAATTCGAAGGATGAAGAACAACAAAAAACATTAAACAAGAACTTTATTTATATTCATAAACTCAGGAACGTGTATGAACTACATTTTAATCTTTGAGAACTTAATTGTGGTAAACCATAAATAAGAACAAGAAGTTAGTACTTAATTATTGGTGTACAAACAAGCAAAATTTTGGAAGAATTTAGTCATTCTTAGAAAAATTTAATCCTTCCGCAAATTAGCTTTTAGACTGTTATAAAAACCGGCATGGCATTTGGGAATTGTGTTATTGTTCAACAAACATTGAAGGTCACTGTGCTTATTTTTCGAAATCTGATTAGAACTCTTGTAGGCTTTTTCAATTCGAAATCTACAAATTACTCCAAAGGTTTCTTGTTTTACTAGCTTTAACTTTAACTGGTTTATAAACCTCCTGTTTGTATGATGTTTTATAAAAGAAAGAGTCTAAATGCTGCATTTCTACTTTAAAGATAGCAATGTCATTGAAATTGAACTCCACTTCATCAGTATTTTCACTAAATTTCACAGAAGTTCGTCGGGCCAAATCTTTCAGGTCGTAAAAATTGTAATGTCTCATCTCTGTCACCTTGAAAGGGTTTCTTGTCCTTCTGGCAGTTCTAGCTAATGTAACGTATTGTGATGGGACGATTACAGGACGAATCCCAGACTTTAGCGATCTTTTAATATTTTTCTATATTAATGAGTGTGCACAGTCATCCTCGTTTTGCGTATGATCTACAACAAGAAATTTGTGTGTACAGTGTAGAGTGTGTTTAGTGTCAAACGGCACCAGGGGTTTCCCCCATCTCCGCGGGCTATACATTGTGGGTGTGAAACAGAACACTGTCAATGCCAGAGGTTTAAAAGTGTATGGATTTTGTACATGTGTAGTGTCGTGTACCGTTGTTCCTCTGGTCATTTAGCCGCTGGGCCCCTAATGGGACCCAACGTTGTCCACACTCTGCCTCGTGGAGGCCGACCAGGTACACCAGTATTATAGTTATTTACTCTGGCAGGTCCTGCCACCTAATTTCCTGAGATTTCGGTGGCAAGGACCTTAAAAAAAAAAAAAAATAAATAATAAATAAATAAAAGAAAAAAAAAAAACGTTATAGTTATGGGACAGCCAAAATGAAGTACTATTTATGCAAATAAATGTTAAATTTTTGGGTGTAGGGCTCATGCAATTTAACAATGGTTCAGACACTAGTAATTATAATTAAAAGAGAGAGAGAGGGGTGGGGAGACTGAAGGCTGGGGGGAAAAGACAGAAATAAGGGGTCCATAGAGAAGATGACCCCCAAATCAGTGGAGCAGGCCCATGCCCCACCAGAGGGAAGAGAGGGGCGGCGAGGGGGGAGGAGACCAGAAGTCACCTCCCCCTCCCGCCCGGGGAGCGGAGGCAAAGGGCCACGCAAGGGAGCGTGACTTAAAAAAAAAAAAAAAATCTATAGAGTCCCAAAGGAAGGTCTTGTGTCAGTCCAAGAATGGTGGTTAGTTTAGTCGTGGTGCCTGTTCTTGATCCCTGTAGATATCAATAAGTGTCCTCCTTCGGGTGAACAGTCCCTGGGCGAATTTTGTCAACTCCTTATACTCCTCTTGCGAGTCCAACAGGTTTGATTCCCTGTTGCGAGGGAAGTAAGTCAGCTTTGTCATCAGGAGGCAGCGGAGATCCTCATAATTCTCACAGTTGTACATTATAGTGTATAGTGTATAGTGTTTTTAGGGTCTAACGGCACCAGGGGTTTCCCCCATCTCCGCGTAATATACATTGTGGTGTGATACAGAACACTGTAGAGGCCAGAGGTTTAAAAGTGTATGGATATTGTGGTGTGTAATGTTTTGTACCGTTGTTCATCTGGTCTTTTAGCCGTTGGGTCTCAAATGAGACCCACCGTTGCCCACACTATACCTCGTGGAGGCAGACCAGGTACACCAGTATTTTAGAAATTTACTATTTACTCTGGCAGGTCCTGCCACCTAATTTCCTGAGATTTCAGTGGCTAGGACCTAGAAAAAAAAAAAAAAAAAAAAAAAAAAAGTGGAGGGGGGGAGAAACGCTAGAAATTGGGTCAGACCGAAAGAGATATAAGTTATACGGGTTATAGTTCATTTTTTATTATTATTTTTTTTTATTTTTTAAAATTTTTGTGTGGGGCTTGTGTAGTTTTGGCAAGGGTCAAACGCTAGTCGCAAGATAGCTAGAGAGGGAAGGGAGACTGAAGACTGGGGGGTGAAAGACAGAAATATGGAGTCAATAGTGAAGATAACCCCAAAAGTCGGTGGGGTAGGCCCATGCCTCACCAGGTGAAGATAGGGGATGGCAGGGGGGAGGGTACAGAGTAACCATCCCCTGCCAAGGGAAGGGAAAGAAAGTGAACCGAGTGAGGGTACCCGGTTCAGACAGTTGTACATTATGTGAGACCATGTCTCCACTTCCCCACAGACACAGCGGGGATCGTTTACTAATTTGTGTGTAATGGTTTTGATTCGAAAGTTCGCCGCAGCATCCAAATCGGTTGTTATAATAAATTTTGAGTACAATAGCGGCTCACCAAAATAATGCCAGCTGATATTAAAAACAAGAAGGTTGCATTACACTCCCAATACTTGCACAACTCAAAAAGGGTCATTGTTACATACTGACCGCGCTCCATTTCCTCCCAAGGTTGGGGGCACTCTGAAGAAGTGTCACTGTTGATGCATCTCGATGCAGTAAAAACTCAAATGGCATAACGACACTTGTGCTAGCTAGCGAAGAAATATTGAACTAACTTTGTGCTGTTTTTGCGTAAATGTAGAGTCCACTGTCCCAACCTCATTAGTTGTATTAACTCAGAAATTAAGAATTTTGAGTTGTGCCACTATTGTAGCCAGTGAGCGATATAATGCTCAGCTCCATTACAATTTCTTTGCCTAAAAATTGATCACCTTTCACAAAGATCATTATTATTTATTTATTATTATTTTAGGGTTGCCCGTAATTGAATACATTAACCCGTATTTGTGTCTGTAAATTGCGTGTTCTCTAGTCATTTTTGCCTATTTTGCTGGACGGAAAAACCCAAGTTTCTGGGGAGAAAAACCCTGCTATCTACGCCTGAGACCGACTAACTCAGCCACGGAGTGAAAAAAGCCCATTAAAGTTCTTCGCGTCATCGACGGGATTCGAACCCGGGCCTTTTCCACCCAGTGTGGGGAGGACGGTGCCGCGCAGACTCACAAAGATCACACTTTGATCTTAGCCAAAAGGCCGAGAAGCGAAGATCAGGGGCGAAGTGGATTCCGCTGTTGAAAATTTGTGTTAACCGGGAGCAAGTTCTTCAGAAACAATGGACGCTGTCATGCTTTATCGCTGACAAGGTCCATGAAGGTTGCACTTCAAGGGGTCTTGTTCACGGGTAATATTCAATGGACAGAAATCAATTACAATTCCAAAACACATCAATGTTATCATAGTCAACGGCACAAACTATATTTTAATCAATTTGTAGCCCAATTATGCAATATTGATCCTAACAATTTGGATTATATAGGCAGACTCTCAGGAATTTCTAAACAAATCTTCTCTCGGGAAGGCTGAAGAAGGGATTAATTTCCTTCAGTTTAGACTTTCGCAGTAGCATGGTGATTGTGATCGCTGTCCTTCGACACGTCGAAATGTGGTGGATTCGAATCCTGTTAATGCTAAATGAATTCTTATGCGTTTTTGTCACACCGTAGCTCAGTTAATCTGTCTCGGTTGAGGGTTGAAAATCTCCTCCCTCCCCCGCCCCGAAATTCAGGTATTTTATCCGAATGAATACACCCAGTTTACAGACGATGTATCCCAGTGGTTCACCTCCTGAACTGTTTTTAGCGCGAAAACAACAATCTCAGGTTAAAAGTCAACATTTAGAATGAATGTGAATGAGTGCTTATTTGGTCTCTGAGGACCAAGGAGTCCTATCTTGGTTCATTCACATGTCAATTATTTTTGATTAAAACTTGTCTCTGATTCGTCCATGAAACTAACCAGACTGAAAATAAATGTAGCTTTTAGTACTGAGCAGTTTACATAAGCAAACGGCTCACTACTGCCTACAATGAAGTTGGCTTCAATTAGATAAGCCATAAGGTAAGATTTTTTTTTTTGCTCTCTGAATGGCTGCTTCGAAATTTTGTGAGGTAATAGTCCATTATTATGCAGGGCACAAAGTTATATTTATTTCAAACTCAAAATTCAATTTTGAAGGATTAAAAAAATAATTAAATTCTGAATAATTTTATTATTCAAATTGACTAGACAGTACTACAATTAACTTTATTACTCAAAAGAATACTATAATTCGCTAACGAGGCAATGAAAAACTGAACCAAGCATTCATTAACCTAGAACTTCTTACTATTCGTAATAAAAGATCAGAAAACGTTTTTAAAAGCGATGCAAATTTCTCAGCATGCAAATATTCTTCATAAAACCATCAACCAGATATAATAAGCAATAATAATTTATGAAGAGAATTGATCAAAATTATTATTTCTCTTTGCTATTCACCCTCGTAAACCATGAGTAACTTATAAAAGAAATTACACATTCTAAAATATGAATACGCACATTTATTGATTTTATAAGAATTATAGCGTGCCTGAGCTGTATTAAATCAGTGTTTCATTAGAGATTTAGAAATTATAGAACGGTATAGCGCGAGAACAGGGTCAAAGCAACTGGAAACCTGTTTTGCATAATAGGATGGTCCAAGGAATGCATAAGGTGGAATTGCGGGATAAAAGAAGTGTAAACTTTTTGTCACGCTCAATGAGATGAGATACCATCATTGCTGCAATAGATTTAAAGTAAGTCAGATTGCAAATATTTACCTTTTTTTTTAATTAAGCTTTTTTATTTTTGATCTCTCGAAGTCTAATAATGAAGGTTTTTTGTTAATTGCATTGGCTTTTGTTCCTTGCTACCAATATCGTTACTGTATTTATATTCTGAAATTAGTGCAAATATGGTCTAATACTTGTATATTGTCCATAGATTTTATAATAGACTTAAATTATTGAAGGATTTTTCTCATATGTGGGTGTGGTGTGTTACCTAATGAAAAAAGAAATCGCCGAGAAAAGGAAATCTTTGTATTAGGATTATTGGCAGTTTCAACGTCTGTTGCCATTCGTCGGTGGATGGGTGACGGGACACTCCTTCGGGACAGCATCCGACAACCCATTGATGATACAACTCAAGTCATGACAGATGCATGAAAAACGTTCTGCAGTTTAATTTTCTGTATTTTATAGTATCTTATTTACTTTTTGTTCTGTTATTCTTATGAATTCTGAAATATAATTTTTCTGATAGGCCTACATAGCCTATGAATGTGCTTTTGCTTTTTTGGGTTTCGTGAAAGACTGTGTATTCAAGAGATATTTATTTTAGTCGAACTAAAAGTAATAGCACAACAGTCTTTTAAAGAGTTAAGTGGCACTACTACACAGTGCACTCAAGCTGTTGAGGGGGGGGGGGGTTCACACCTTCTTTATTTTAAGAGTACCTTTAAACGCCAATAAAACCTTTTGCGTAACTCTGTATGAGACATACACCTAACTAAAACCTAAGTAGAATTGTAGTTAGGTGTATGATAAAATTTCGTGCAAGAGAATTGGTGGTTACGACAATTTATAAGAATAAATAAATAGCTTTTTAATTCCCATCGCTGCAAGTTTTATAGGGGTTTACAAAATGAATGCATATTAAGAAAATTAATGAAGTAAAAGGTTTGGGAAATCAAGAGAAATTTTGGTAATTTAGAAAGTAAGAATGAACAAATTTAATAATTAGAAAAAATAAAAGAATATTGTGTATTTTTTAATCAGTTTATTTTGTGCAAAATTATTCAAGCCAATCCTAAATCGAAACAAAGTTACATAAATCTGAAAGTGTACGCTTTCAAGAGGATTACTCATTGTGCATTATCCACTACAATTCCATATAGACAAAGGTATTTATTGTTAAGATTCCTTGAGTTTTTTTCCTTTTCCAATATGTTTAGAATCCTAAGCCGAATGTGAATTTCATATCTCTATGATGAGCGTGAATGGGGATCGCTCATATTCTGATATGAGGGTTAGAAAACATTGTCCATTCCCAATTTTGGAAATGAATCCGACATAAAAAAAAAAAGTCAGTTCACTTTCAGCTCAATTACTTGCCTCTATCCTGATTCGATATTTACTATATCTTTTATCGAAATTGAATGCATTCAATTTCGATAAAATTGATTGATTCGATTAAATTTCATTTTTACTAATACCAATTCAGCTGATGCTCTGTGTGTCCAGATTTCAACAGTCTGAAAACGCGTTATCCGTGCTAGCATATTTGCAGAAAGAATTGCCATCTGAATATCTTTATTTCTGATCTCTGAGGTATTCGTTAATTTAGTCATAGCATTGTATCGGTAGAAAGTAGAGTTGCCATCTTTTCAAAATCTCTAACCCGGAGATGATTTTGGGGAAGGTGGGGGAGGGGAGTTAGTGAAACCAATCCTTATTTTTATGTAAAATACGGTTTTTTGATACTTCAACTAAAAAAAATGTTGACCGTTACTTATGGAAAAAATTACTAAACGGACTTATAACTATGGTATTTACTTGCATGTATTTGCTGATATATGAGTTAGTGCATTTGCATCATGTCTGTACACATTGAACCAACCGATATTGTGTAAGTGGCGCTTGTCAGCTTATTAGTTTATACGACAAGGTATCTACTCAATCACTGATGAGGCCAACTATTCATAAAATGTCATCTGAGTGGTAGCACTCACTGAGAATAAGTAATAATAGTCTTTTCTATTTGGGAAGCAATACTTATTCGAAGTACAAGGGACAGGCAACTTGCGAAGGTTTCTCCAATATGAGATGTTATGTAATAATGCCACTGATACAGCTTCTGTTGGTTCAGCTGCGTATAGGTACGTTGCAAATGCACTAACTTATACGTCAGTTAAATCCTTCCGCAGTTGAGGCTTTTTAACACTAAATTTCTTGTCTAACTTGTATAGATTTGTAATTTCCAGTTTAGGACCTTGTCAACGCCATAGTTAAAACATTCTGGTACATGAAATAAGTATTAAATAATTTTGTAATTTACATACATTCTAAAAGAGCGCATATAATATCGTATTCGCCTCAAAATGGAATGGGAATTTTAGTTTTTTTTTTCTTTACCATTCTATGTCTCCGAGAAGGTGAAACTAAACCTGCAGCCCGAACATGCCAACTTAAACCCGGCCGCCAAATGAAATCTGGAGGAGGGGAGTGACAATTGTTATAGAAAGAGATACTTTGGTGAAATGTTTTCATGATTGCACTAAAGACTTGTGCACCACATATATACTTGCGAGAAACAGTGGTCATAAAGATTTTGGTCTTGCCGTGTGTACTATAGCTAATGGTGTTTTCATACAATAATGTCACCATAGCTATTTTGCGTCTCTAGTTTTTAATGACCCAGTAATAAACAAAATCATGAGGAGCGAAAACGGGTTTGTTTTCAAGACTGTCGTAGAAATGAACTCTGTTAAACACCATATAATAATATGGTGTATAACGGTGTTCTACGCCTAGTTCAGAAGTGCAAACGATTCCACGCCCAAGAAGACATACCCCATTACATCTTATGCTTCTGAATTTAGTTCGTTTATTGTTTTCCTTTTCTTTCTTTCTTGATTCAGATCGTATAGCTGTATCTGTCGACGTATTTGCGGTTTAGCAGCGAACGATTAAAATCAAATATTTTGGAACTTACACTGGCAGATGTTTGCTGAAGATGCTATCGTTTTGGACTTTTATTTTATTTCATTCTTTCATTTCTCTTTGGTTGGTTCGGGACTCTGGTAGGAAAATCCACGATTCCATTTCCATGGAGTCGTGGGTTTTCACTACTGGAAGTAGATGTCAGTATTCATTATTAGTTTTTCTTTGATTAATTATTTTAATTTATTATGGTTGTTTGGGACATAAATAGAAACATTTGCGCCTTGCGGAATGTGACTTTAATTGCTTCATTAGTAATGTTCATTTCTACAACATAGTCCTTAAAAAATTTCATTTATATTCGAACCACTCTCGTATTTAAAAAAAAAAAACAAAAGTTCGAGAAATTTGAATCGTGGGGACACCTGTTTATAGTAAATGTATTGTGGGCTTATTGAATATCTGTATAACGAAATTTCAATTTCGTGGTTCTTTCTTGTGATCAGCCATTGCACTTTGCTAAATGGAAGCTACTCGTACTAACCGCACTAATTTAATTGCGTGTCGAAAATCAGTCAGGCAATCACGTGCAATGGTAGATAAGACCGCGACTAAAACCGTTATGTACATGCCGTGATGTAACGAGTTCAAATAAAAATGCGATACATATTAACACGACGTTCGTGCCATGTTTACAAGACAAAAATTAGCGGTATAACTTTAGTCAGAGAGTACATTCAAAATATTTTGCATGTTTTGATATTATAAACTGTCTGTAGGCGAAGGAAGTAATGGTAATACCTAATTTTCTTACCTTTTTCCATTTCTGCTTCTCTCTCCTCGTATTTCTTCTCAAAGAAATCTGCTGCAAATTTCACTATGTCTTTCGGTTGATCTAAAACGATACTACGACAGAGTTCATACATCATTTCGGTTAGGCCCTCCGGTATTCGCGGTATCGCTCTCGCTGTGACTTCCATCTTGGAAAAATTACCGAAGGGAAAGGGCGAGACTCAGACAAGGTAAAAGAAAAAAAAAAAAAAAGAGTGATTGGTGATGTCCTGTTGCTTGTCAAGAACCTCTACTGTGGTTACATATACTGTGCTTATTGATTAGGCTTTCAGTCGATAGAAATAGTACTAAAGTTGATTTAAAACAGAGAATATTACCGTCCGCTATTGATCGTTACTCCGTGTATGTGTATATGGGCATGAGCGTGTGCAGATGAATTCGTTATTAAAACGATTAATATTTAAGTTATCAGTTCATACAGCAATTGTACGGAATTCGCTCATTTTTATTAATTAGCTCAAGCGTTTCTTCCTGTATGCAGTGGAAGTCACCTTGGTTTTTGGACACGAATGCTATTGTCATGTAAAATGCTTGCTTGCTTTGCCAGAATGCGGATATCGACGAGAGAGAGATATTACAGTATTTACATTCATGAAAATACCTACTTCGCCCCGAAATGTTTGTGAACAAGCAGATGCTGATGTCGGTATTTTAGAAGTGTTATCAAAAATATTAGGATGATCTATATTGTTCATTTCTTGATTGATTTCATCAGTTAAAGACTGATAAATTTTCATTTAAAGACGTTGATTTAAAGATGTTAGGGCTGAAATTAAATCGTCTGAATTACAATAAAAGCTGTTTACACATTCCTGGTCAAGCACAGCTGAGGCGATCTCCCGCTGTCTTCGCTTCTTATTTGAAATCCTCACCTAAAACGATACTGAAGTGACTCTCTGAAAGCAGATTAAACGCCACATTCATATTAGTAATGGCCGCATGGTGCAAGAAAGCTACACCGGCCAAAAAAAAAAAAAAAAAAAAAAAACGGAATAAAACAATGATAAAAAAATAAATAATCATAATTAGTAAAAGAAAAGGAAATTAAACCTATCATCCTATGCGCTTCCCTGACCCGAAGGTACTATCCAGATGACCTTTGAATTTCCCCAAACTGTCAGCCTCTACCACCCATGTAGGCAACTTATTCCAGTAATTTATAACTCGCTGGCTAAAATAAAACTTCCTGCAGTCCAATCTAAACATTTCCCCCCGTAACTTGAATTTATGTCCCCTAGTTCTAGCATCATTTATAATCTTGAAAATTTTGTCCTCATTCATTTTACTGATGCCTCTCAGAGCCTTAAACACCTCAATCAAATCTCCTCTAAGGTGTCTAGTTTCCAAACTCTGCAACCCACATATTCGAAGTCTTTCTTCATAAGGACGCCCTTTTGCCGATGTCACCAGGCGAGTTACCCTTCTTTGCACCCTTTCAAGAAGCTCGATGTCTTTCTTTAGGTGCGGTCTCCATACTTGAACACAATATTCCAAGTGTGGTCTAACAAAAGCCTTATATAATGGGATTATCACGTCCCTATCTCTACTTGCAAAAGTTCAATAGATCATCGATAGGGCACCATGGGCCTTCCTTGCAACCTGTTTACAATGTTCAGAGAATTTCATGTCCGACCGTATCGTAACACCCAAGTCCCTTTCCTCCAGTACTGAGTTTAGTTGAACTCCACCAAGTGAATAAGTTATTTTGGGATTACTCTTTCCCAGGTGTAATACCTTACACTTTGTTGGATTAAAGCATAGCTGCCATTTTTCTGACCATTCCTGAAGTCTATCTAGGTCTCTCTGAAGAAGCTCAGCTTGACAGTGATCATTAACTACTCTACCAATTTTAACATAATCTGCAAATTTAGACATCCCGCCCTCTATCCCTTCATCGATGTCGTTTGTGAAAATTAAAAACAACAGTGGTCCTAATACTGATCCTTGGGGAACCCCACTTCTTACATCAACCCAATCTGAGGAATAGCCATTTATCACAACCCTCTGCCTCCTGCCCTGAAGCCATCCTTCTATCCATCTAAGGATTTTCCCAGTGATTCCAACCTGTTCCAGCTTATAAAGCAACTGCTGATGTGGGACTGAGTCAAAAGCTTTGCTGAAATCTAAATAAACAATGTCGAAATTATTCCCTAAATCCAGCTCGTGAGTGACCCTTTCAAAATTGCGAACCAGATTTGTTAAACATGATTTTCCCTTTACAAAACCATGCTGAGTATCCTTGAGAATTTCAATTCGACCCACATGAACCTGAATTCTACCCTTGATCATTGCCTCCATGATTTTCTCTACCACTGAAGTCAGACTGACAAATATACTGACAGACGGATGCCTAACTGTAAACGTCACAACACAAAAGGGACTGGGACCGGAACTTAACCTTTTGGGTTTCACTTCAGTGATCTTAAAAAATAAATATCGTACTACAATTTGAACCCTAAGACAAGAACGTATTGATGTCATAGAACAAAAAAAACATTGATCTAATGTGCCACGTGATGCATCAACACCCAGTCATCCGACATGCCTCGATCATTATCGAACTTTAGAAATTTATTAAATGCATGCAAATACGTTGGATTTTTTTTTTCTAAATGCTCCTTTTTAAATTTTCAAGTAACCTAATTACATGTATTTATCAATAAAAACATTTATTTAAAGAAGTTCGCAGCAGCTTGTGTCCATCTTTGCCGGTAATGACCACCTCAGTGGATCGTGGAGGTCTTGATAATTTCTCGTAGAGATTTTGTTGTATTCTTATGTGTGGCCGCATAATATTGTGGTCATATGTAATGCGGCCACAAAGCCTGTATGTCTCCCCCCCTCCCTAGTCTCCAAAGATATTAATCCACCGCTGAATCAGTGTTCCACAAATTTTGGTACCCAGCGTATATCAGTATAATATCCGTTAAATTCATCTAGCCAGATTTTTTAAAGTAATAGATGTTTTATTTTACCTAGTGACCTAAGATCTTTACTACGAATTATCTATAACCTATCCAACTTGTCCACCTATCCACGTCTTCTAGTATAGTATTGTTTTGGTACGCAAATAACTAAATAAACACCATAAAAGGAATTATGGTATAAATCGTAAATATAATTATGCAGCAATCGCGCTATGTGGTCCTCTCCTTCTTGAGAGTATAATTCAGCTACTGTCAACAACAGTGGATGAACAACACTCTGGAACCATGATCTTCGATTATGATATTCCACATAAGTGATTACAGTATTTGAGCCAAATATGTTGACCAGTGTATCAAAAAAAAAAAAAAAAAAACTGAAAAACATCTGGGACCAAAGTAACCTGATTAGTATATTCGTTCATAAATTCTCTTCTTTCAGGAGAAAAGGTACGACTTTACAAAACCTATTACTATAATTTTAATTTTTTTTATACAGAAAACTTCAATTCTTGGAGTTTTGGGGGAGAATATGCAGCTATTTCAGAGAACACTGATACGTTTCCACGACTATTCCTGGAGATCATATCAGTTGTGTATGGAGTAACTTGCACGACAGTACAGTAATTTCTATTGTACTTAGCTATACTCTTGGTTATTCGAAACAATCATAAAAGATAAAGAACGATAATAAAGAAATGCTTCTAAGACTAGCCGTATACTTTAAATTTTTACTTTTTATGGGTCCTTACAACAAATGCGAGTCAAGTACTTATTCGGTTTTACGTGGTTAAAATTTTTGTTTGTACTTGAATGTGAATAGTTGGTAACGTGTCCTGCCCGCGTGCATAAGATTCAAGAAACAAGGTGCTTCTGATAGGCGAAGCTGATAACAATTTTTTGAAAGGAGCTGATTGAGCATTGTGCTAGATAAGTGATGAAGATGGTGAATGCACCAAGAATTTTTCGTTCCATTCTTGTTCAACAAGGATGAAATGAATCTGAATGAGAGAAGAGGACTGCGGACATATTGTGCAGTCCCAAAAATGTTTTCGTCCATAAATGTTTTATGGACGAAAATTCCGAGTTAGGGGTAGGGAATGGGTTGTCAAATGACCAGATTTTCGGCATTTTGTCCCAGCGTCCCTAAAAGATCTTTCGAGACCATCAAATGTCCTGATTTAAAAAAAAAAAAAAAATCACATAATAAATAAAACGGATTTTATAATATTAAGCAATAGATTTTTCATTATTGTGCTGTGGACTACTTGTACTGTCTCTTAAGGGAAGGATTTTTTTTTTTTGTTCCCAAGTTGCTGGTGCTAATGGTCAGTGCTGTTAACCAATCAATTGATTAATAAAAAATACTAATTTTATATGTATATTGCGCGTAGTTAGCCCTCCGCGGCAGCCTATTTGGCAAAATACATCGTCGTTTGCCACTCATTTGGAGAGGGTTCGATTCCTATCCATGACTGGAGGAATGAATTTCTGAAGTCTTTCATTCGCTATAGTTAACTGATCTCGGGCGGAGCATGTAGGGTTTTATCCCATGAGTTATTCCGGGTTTTTCAGCCCGCACATGAACATACACTTCACTTCTACAGACATAATACACTTACGCTTATGAGCAGTTAATATCAATATAATATATCGACGAGTCAGTTTTATATTGATATCGAAATAAAAATTATTTCTATATGAATATAATCCCCGGTTTGCTCGTTAAAAAAGCTGATCTTAGAGTGGAGGGGTGGAACAATGCAACTCTCGCCCGAGACAGACTCACTGCAGAGTGAACAAAATCCATAAATGACTCTTTTCCTCCTCGATAGGAAATAACTCCTACTACTATAAAGTCTAATTAACGAAGAAGTCTTCATCGGAATAAACAACATCAACTGATGCAACGATATAATATATTATTTAAGATTTCTATCCGTATTCTCCTGCATAATTTTCTAAGATTTTAACCCTATATCACTGATGGGAATAGCTCAATTGGTATGGTTACTGTTCTATCCCACTGCATGTCAAAAAGATCAGAGAGGTTGATTTCCCATTTATGTTGATAGACGAAGTCACTTTCTGTTAAGGAGAAGAGGAACTGAACTTTCCTGTAGTCCTTTTTTTTCTTGATTAGCAAACTCGGCCATTGCATGGCCGAGTTTGCTAATCAAGGGCTGTGACTAAATTGTTGTTTTTCATCCTGCAAACAAGTAGACTGGCACACTGACATTGCATAAAAGTTGAATTAAATTTTATTTTATACTCCTGGACGGCTGAAAAAATAGATTTCTCAAGCTATAAACTAGAATATTAACTCTTTTGTCGTATTAAGTGGATGTAAACGAGGAGGTGTGCCTAACTATGTCATGAACGCTTGCCTGTGTTCGTGCCTCGAAAGTTTTTTTAATAAACTGACTACAGTATTAATAAATTAACATATAGAATACTCAGTATGCAACAATACCCGCTCTGAACCCAGTGCGGTTTTTCAATGTGATGTGTGACCACGAAATATTTAATTAACCAAAAATATTCTCAGTTTTGAGAAATTGCATACTTTCGAAAAACTTTTCGCCAAAAATTAATATGAATGAACAGTTAAAATTAATTAAAAATCAACTAGGAGACAGAATAAGAGGATTTTGGCAGACACATTTAGTTAGTTAATCTAGGTTTGGCACTACTCAAACATCGACCGCTACCTCAGCTAATGCAACAAAGTGTCAAACGAAGCTGCCATCGTGGGTAGCAGAGTTGAGGTATAATCACCATCACTTCCATACCGGGTGGAAAGACCTGAATTCGAATCCCATCAAAGATACGAAGAATTTTTATGAGTATTTTTCACAACTTGGCTGAGTTATTGGTCTCGGGCGAGGATAGCATCGTTTTGATTCCTGATACGCGGGTATTCGTCTAGCAAACAACAAATCGACCACGGAATACGTAATTTAGGTTACCTGTGGAATTTTCAAGTTTTGGATATTTAGACCTCGTCGTTTAGTATTAGTGCTGTTCTAACATTCAGACAATGTTATATATGGCCCAAGTTGCTATTGCACCCAAAAAAAAAAAAAAAAAAACCCTGCAACAGACGGGGGTCTGTTGTTGTTGGGTTTCTTTCATGTTCTAGGTGTTGGGTTTCTTTCTTTCATGTTCTATGTGTTCAGCAGAGACGGTGAGTAAGGTTTATTGGTTCAGTTGCAGACATTGGAGTCTACTTTACTAGCTGTTGTCAATAAAAATTTTTCTAATTCTAGCCTCTTTAATGATAGGTTACCTGTGGAATTTTCAAGTTTTGGATATTTAGACCTCGTCGTTTAGTATTAGTGCTGTTCTAGCATTCATACTGGCCAAAAATATACGAACCTTCATTCAGTGTCGAATCGGGCAGCCTTTGTTTCGAATAATAGTGCGGCGCGGTATAGATTCAATAAGGAGTTTTAGTACGTCTAATTGTGACTATTCTTCCAGAAAAATATCGCGTATCTGCGACAAAGTTGAAGGAAGAGGACTTCTTTGCTGAATAGCTCTCTCCAGCATATCCCACAGATTCTCAATGGGATTGAGATCATGAACGTGCGGGCCAGGGAAGATGGCGGAAATCCGTATGATGTTCTTGCACGATGCACTGTTGCATTGCCATCCATACAATGGTCACCACATTCTGAATAAAATTGTAACATTACAGAGCGCAGTAGATCTGAAACAAAATTCAGGTACTCGCTGGATGACGTTCGAACTTCCACCGGTATCAACGTACCCAGTCTGTGCCAACAAAACATTCTTGGTGCTATGATACCATCTATAGATGCTTCCATTGTCTTAACAAGGCAAGCAGAGTCCATCGCTTCGCGAGGTTCTCGCCACACTCTCTACCTACCATCAGTGCAAAACAAAGTGTATCGTGATTCTTATGACCACATGACTTTCTTCTATTGTTCCACACACCAATCACTACATTCTCGGCACTACTGCAAGCTGGTTTTTTCTATTTTTTTTTTTATTATTTTTTTTTTTTTCTGAAGCAAGTGGCTTCCGAATAGGCAGGCGACTGCCAAAACCCAATTTCTTCAATTCTCTGCACATGGCATGGTATGGATTGAAATAGTGCTGTTCTGGGCTCGATTGAATTCAGCTGTATTTTCTGCACACTGGATGTCCTATTTTTCGTATAGCCCTCCTTAAGGCGGCTTGGCTCTTGAAGTACTGTTTTTCTGCTACATTTTCTCCTTTGAGATGTGGAAGCACCGCTTGCTTTCCAGTCATTAAAAACCTTCGAGATGATGCTTTTGAGAAACCAGTTACGTCTTTTGTTTCTTGAATCGTGGCTCCTGCTAAACGTGCATCCACGATTAGACCTTTTTCAAAGTCTGATAGATCAGGCGTTTTCCTCATTCTGGATTCAGATTACTGCAGTCGAATAGTCTGTGCAGCTTTATACTCAATGAGGCAACACCTCACATCACAGTTTTATTTGCATCTATTTGCATGTATTCGCATTTATTTCCATTTCTTTTGCCTATGACTGTCTTAATACAAAGTTTCGTATTTTTTTCGGGCCAGTGTGTATATTGGCGACGTAGTGCAAGGAACTCATTAGCTGTTCCTGCACTGGCAAGACAAAAAAATAAAAAAAAATCATAAAATTTAATAATAGAATAAATAAAAATAAACTATCCAGCTGAGCTTTGAATTTCCCCAAGTTGCAAGTTTCAACTACCCCTGGAGGTAACTTATTCCAGTAATTAGCAACACGCTGGCTAAAAGGAAACTTCCTGCAATCCACTTTAATTTCTTTCCTTGTAATTGTAATTTGTGGCCTTCAATTTCGGACTCATTTGTAAAATTAAAATTTTTTTCGTCTTCACACATTTTACTACCCCCTCCCTTCTTAGTCTTATAGACCTTGAAAGGGTCTTCTTTGGACCATATCAAGAAGCTCGATGTCTTTCTTTCAGGTGCAGTGTTCGTACTTGGACACAGTATTCCAATTCACTAGGTGGTAGATGGCTCTCATCAACCGGTGCAGTACCACTACTTTGCTTATTGGAGACTTGAATTGGTGAAATCCGTGTTTGGTCACCAGAGCAAAGTTTCCGGCATTCCCTCTTTCTCCTTCAACCAATGCACAGTACTAAGTACTATAGGTTTTGATACCTTTCGTGTTTGGAGTTTTCATAAAAAAAAGTTTCACAGTTTCTCGCAATATACCCGAAGATGTTTGACGAAAGCCCTTACGCAAAGACAGGCTAAACTACAAATGCTTGTCACCCCGATGAAATATTTGAACAGACCCACTGTCGCTTTTTAACAAACATATTCAACAAGTCGTTGGTTCCCTCTCCCACCACACTGATTTATTTATTTTAATTTACGACGAATTTATGAGTAAATGTCAAATTAGTAAACAAAATTATTTCATGGTCACCCATCACATTAAAAAATCAAAACCTCACAGGTTTCAGAGGTGATTTGATTAATTTATTAATATTTTTGTACTTTCAAAATCAACTTGCATTCCATAAATGAGTTTAGCAAAGCAAAGTCAAATATCCTTCTCAAAACCAATATTTCCTTTCCTAAGCATAAAATAATAATTAGTCTTACGGAGATCGCTAACCATCCTAATTTAGGTTTGGCTGTTTCAGAATTTATGCTGAGGTAGCTAGGGTCATGGGGCATCAGTATATCTTGTCTGTAAATTGTATGTATTGCATGGTCGATTTGTCTGTATATGTGTGTCTGTATTTGTCTGTATGTGTGGGCCTAGTGGCCAAATTGAAAGAACAAAAATAAGAAAGGAAATTATGTATTGAGCTCTTTTCATTGTTTATATCAATCTACTGTAAACTCCGAATCAGTTTACAGCACAACATTGCAGTTGATAGGCTGCGGCCTAGGGAGTGGCCTTTAGCATTAATAGAATTTTAAATGTATGTCCGTATATGTGGAATGAAAAACCTGAGTTCCACGAAAAGCACCAAATCCTCATCCAAGACTAACTTGACCACAGTGTTCATCAAAATCCCATGAAAATTCTTCCGGTTCCAAAAGGAAGTATTTCTCAAATTTGGTCCGGAAATACACTTCGGCCCTTTTCCGCAGGGCGTGAGAAAGCAGCACCATCTACTGCTCTCCCTTCGAGGCCTTGATCACGATATAAAAGTCATTCCGATCTTAACGGAAATCGAACCTAGGCCTTACTCCATAAGCATGGAACAATACAGCAGTGGGAGCATCATAACATTCTGTTATGATGGTTTCATCAGATGGGCGCCGTTTGCCTAGATGGCCTGTATTCATGGAGTTTCAGTCCTGAACCTACATACTAGCATCCCTCCCAATTAAAATCGCATGGTGTTCTTTCGATTGACAGACCAAAACCCATCGCAATAAAATTGGAAGATATATCGGCAACACATACAGCAATACGATTCTCTGTTTCCAGCTCAAAAGTTCCTCATTACAGTCAAAACTACGTTTTGAAACTTTAGTATTCTTTAGGTAGTTAATTGCATGTAAATGGCTAAAATTAACATAGAGTTAGTGCATTTTATTAAATATCCATATCCGCCAATGATCTGCTGGTTATAAAGGATAAATTAATATTAAATTCCAGTTCATTTTATTTCCTTTTCCTAGATGTATGCTGCATCTAGAATTCTAAAAAAAATTAATTGGTCACATCCAAACGTTTTCTGTTGTGCTAGGTAGCAAACAGGAATGTCGGCATGGAGACAGTATTCTGTTTGTCTGATCGAAGTCTAAGTGAGCAGTATTGATCATATCCGTCGATCTGTTATGTAGCCGGATACGAAACTCAACAAAAGCTATTTTCCCTCAGAATATTATCACACATTCTCGACATACTAATAGATGTTTCTATATATTCAGATGATGATATCGGTTTATCTTTATTAAATAAAATTGTTTAAAATTTTAAATATTGTTTACAATTCCGTAGTGTGTGCGTGTGTGTGTTAGTTAGTTTGTATTGATATCATTCGGCTGATTCGGTACCAGTGGTATCAAAGAAAAATGTAAAGGATTTTTATGCACTGTATCTCACCATACGCATCATCTTATTTTCAGCGGGATCTTCTGAAATAAGGAGAACAGCTCCATATGGAGCTGTTCTCCTTATACATTGATCAAAGTTCAGCTTACAAACTAGTTTGCGACGGATCTCCATTTTGAAGAAAACCTGGACATAACCGTCTTCAATAGTCTTCCAAGTCTTCGGGAGCAGAAATTTAAGTGATCCTAGGCATTCGAATGAATGAGATAATGAAAACTTTCTCGTTGCAAATCCTCATAGGCCAAACATCCTTGTAATGGAGGAAACGGCACTCCACGCAGCTTTTGGTGGACAATAACAATAGGTGCGTAAGGATTGGGCAGCAAACCTTTCCGCTCTCCGATGTTACATGCATACTCAAAATTCTATAGAAAATAATATTACAATCCTTCTTTCTATTCAAACACGTCTCCGATGAAAATAGCAGCACTATCATTCCTGGATGTTATTCCATTAGTTATTAACTTCACGGGGAAGTCTGTTTGACACCGAGAAGAAATCATATGTGTTCGAGTGAACTCTCCAATTCACATTGTTTCATTTGCCACTTGTACTGATATATTCATTCATCAATAAACAGCATAGCAACCAATAGATTATATCTAAGATACGCATCCTCACATTTTCAGTTTGTCCTAGTAGAAGTGTGTTAAACGAATATTTATGCAATTCCATCTAAGTTACTTAAGGTATAGTTGCAACTATAAAGTAATATGTAGTAGTAGGGTTTTAGGAGGCCATATTGCTCCGTGTATATTGTCTGTAAACTGCGTGTGTTCTGAGGTCAGTTTTCTGTTTTGTTGGATGAAAAATTAAGCTACCCTTGCCTGAGACTGACTAACTCTGGGGAGGGCGGAAATCCTACCAACTGTGCTACATACGAGGGCCATCTGTAAAGAGCACGGACTGCTAAACTCTTAGTTACGATGTTCTGGTGTCATTTACTGAGCACCGCACAATAAATGGATCAGGGACGCACACTGTGAGAGGGTTATCTGGTTTCGACTGCTCAGAGCAACTGATTAAAAAAAAAAAGCGAGACAATGAAAGCTGTTATATAATTAGTAATGCTTTTTTCTCAACTGTAATGTCATTTTCTCCTCTGTTTCTTTAACATTCGTGTGATGATAATGAAAATTATACATTATCAGAATAAACACAAATTCCTAAAAAATTACTAATTTATTAATTATTTTTCTGAGCAGAATACACTCCAAATTTGCAAATTACATGAAATAATAAAATTTCTAAAAGAAGCTTTGATATCATTAATAATATTTCTTTAAGAAGCGTGATTTAGGCAAAGAAAGAATTTTGGTATTCTCTAAATTAGTCCCTCAACTGCATCTTGGCTAATCAATCGATATTCATTTCAAAATTGTTCGTTTCATCCGAATATTCACTGATTAATTTTAGAAATAGAAAGAGAATTGTAGCGCTGCCTGTTATGAAATCCAGTTTTAAATGCGAAATTAATTGTTATTATAAATTACAAGTGAATAAGCCATAAGGAAATTTTAACTAATGTTCGTCTAAAATTGGGATGGTAACTGGATCAGAAACATAAGATACGTGGACAGAACACCAATCACTGTTAAGATAAAACCACGACTCAAGGTAAACGTTTTCATTCCGGTAAGACAAGGTGCATCATTAAGCAGGACTGAAATGAGAAATTGGCAGCACTCTTTGTCCTGTGGATTGAAACCGGTCTTTGTTATTGAACGGTATAGTAATGGTAATCCTTTCTGGGCTTCGATAGTCATATTAGATGCCGATACTGTTATAAGAAGAAAAGACAAGACGTACAAAATTATACGCAGTACAATGTACGGTATCATTTTGTGTCCGAAGACGCTGTGAATCTCGTAGATGTCAAAGATGGCATTGAGACTAAGGTACAAAATCCACCAGAATAATAAGGGAGCGTATATGTTGTCAATATCTCTTACAATATCGCCTAAACGACAAAAATCTTCAGCACACCCTTGAAAACGAAGGTTCTCGCTATTTGCTGATCGTAACTGTTCTGTCATTCCTGATACCCACTGTTTAAAAATGGCTTGCATTACGCTACATATGAAGAAGATATTAATTGCCCCAGCCAGAAAGGGAATCAGTTGGTACCATATGAAAGTTGCATTCTCAAATACGGCGAGATTATACGCCGTTTCAAATGACACAGATCCGTTTCCAATTTGCAGACCATAAACAAAACTTTTCATGTGTATTTTCAATCCGGGTAAGTCTACGGAGGTAATGTGCAGTGCGTTCATTGTAAAGCCTATCAGAACTACACTTACACAGAAAGTGTTTATAAGCCGTCTAATTCTGCAGAGTCCTCCGAGTGGAAGTTTTGGAAATTCATCTGTGATATTGAGAAGTATGTGATTGATTTGATTTCGTTTACGAAAGCAATACAATATCGTAGCCAACATGGCGAATGCTGAAGCGATATCGGACAGGTGTTTCGCGATAAGCAGAGTGGATTTTTGTTTTATAACGTAGACGACAGCATTGCTAAATCTAAATGCCAGTCGTAAAGTGTGACACAAGATAATGAATCCTCCCCAAACGCATAATTTTCGAGAGTAAAGAAAACCATACAAAATTAAAGATGCTTTTAGGGGCCACACTCCATTATAAAGATGAAACGCATTGGATTTCTGATTTATGCTTTCTCTGATTCCTTTACATTTTGGTGATCCAAAGGCAGCGGACATTTGATTATTTCTTTCTTCGCCGTAATAGACAGTTTGGATATCGCAAACTTTTCTTAGGGGATACAGGTGCACTGCTGATTTCTGCATTAGTCGTTTCATCTAGTAAAAGAAAGAATTACTTTTATAAATAGTTATTTTTTACACAAATCAAATTCATTTGACAAAGACTTTATCTTAATATAATTTATATACAGACTGGCAGAAAATCTTTGATAATAACACTCATTAAAATTTAAGCAACAAATAGAAAAACTCCAACCAGTTGTTATGGTCTGTTATAAACACGCTGGTCTTCATGGTAGTACTTACCATGAATAGCGTGTACCTAGTTTTGGTACAGAATACAAATCGTGTTAGACTCAGTGTAAAGACGCTTGGATGTTGTCTTTCTGTTGCACCATCTAAAAGTATCGTATCGGCGATAATGGAATGCTGCATTTAAAATATAGTGGTTGCATTATTCGTGTTTGTTTTTGATTACTTTAAATGTAGATAGCTTCACGTTTAAAGTTTATTACGAATTCAAATGGTACGTTCCATATCTGAAGTCGTGATACATTTGCGATGTCAGGACTTCTATTAAGCATTATTTAATGTTTTAGTTGAATTTTTATCTTTATAAAACTCTGTGTAATAACACACGTTGGATACACTCACTGGCCAAAAGTTTAGAAACAAAAAGTTTATTTGTAATTGCCGTGAACAGATAATTAAATGTACGGTATTTAATTATCTTGTCAAGTTTTCAGATGGTATTATCGCATTGCACCTTTCTTGGTATCAGATAAATACCGTACTCTTTCGTGAGCTTCTTAGTTGATCAGGTCATGGACACGACAGGTGATCTTTCCGATTTTCAGAACGGTAGGGGCCTAGAGATTAACATAAATTTTAAAAGTGTTCTCTTTCGGAATTTAAACAAACTCTTTTCGCCATATCTGATGAAAGTTGATATAGTCCTTAAACAGTTATCATTGAAATTTTTGAATAGATATTGACTTTTATAAATTAAATTAATAATATGTCAAGGTTCTTAGTGTATTCTGCTTCGTTTAAGTTGTCCGAAAACTTGATGTGCTGCCTTATTGTAAAGAAAACATTACTGGTTAGCGACCGAAAGCTAACAACAAGTGTTGGACATCTGGTGATAACTAGTGCTGCTACTTTAGCACTTAGAATGAAATTCCATCATGTTGCTAATGGTAAATCAATACTTCAATTTAGTCTGCATGAATTTTGAATCAACTCTATATTCCTTTCGCAATAGTGTTCCACCAATAATGTTTCATCAATAGTTCCACCAAGCATCGTTCCATGCGCCATTTACTTTACACCCTGTACACTTGTATGCACGGCTGATACTTGCTTTTCGCAGTGCAGCACCAGTCTGTCATGTTGCGCAATATTGGAGTATCGGCGTTTTTAATTCACGCAATTATTGATGTCATCTGTTTCTATGGTGCTATTTCTCTTTGTTTCTGCGTTTGATATAGGTTTATTTTTAGCCATCTTTGAGTTGCTTGAAAAAGTTTTTGTTCCTTACTGTTTTTTTTTTTTTTTTTTTGTTTTGAATTCGATTACCATTTGAATCAGAAAGATTTACGTTGTCTTTATAACATGACTTATCAAGTAGTGTGTGTTCATATGTGTATTTCTTTATGTACTTTGCAAGCCATTTTCCTTATAGTTGTCCTTTTTAAAGGATATAGCACAATTTATAATGCCGCAGTTGGCTCAATTTCAAAGCATGCACTAACTGCTATAGTTTTTATTGCGTACTTCTTTGTATAATTAAATGAGGGCACTTGATTGTAATTTATTACCGGATTCATAGAAAGTTATCCTTCCCGTTAAGACAAATGGCCCATTGTTTCTTCTTGGTAGAATTTCTCTGGCTGCTGATAAAACCGGTAACAGATAGCCTATTGTAGTATTCCTTCACTATATATGTATATAATTTTTTAGGTCGAACGATATGGCAGTCGTAGGGACAGATTCGATCTGTAAGAGGAAATTTTCACTTCATTCTCATTCTACATAAGTATTGATTGTAAATGAAACATGACTGAATAGTTCCAAAGTTTGGAATATCTTAAGGTCTTTTCGTCGTATTACAGACTACGCTCTGTTCACTCTTACTTTAATCTTTATATAAACAAATACGAATCGTCGATTAAAGTTCTCAATGGTCAGTTACTGAAGTATTTCGTAATTTTAGCACCTGACCAACGAAAGCTCTATTCAAAGATGTGATTTTAGTTTATGTCAGAATTGGGGTAAGAGAGAGAGAGAGAGAGAGAGAGAGAGAGAGAGAGAGAGAGAGAGAGAGAGAGAGAGAGAGAGAGGATTGTTGAATTTAGATGCTTTTATATTAAATAAATGAATTTTTTATTTATACTCCGAGACGACTACATAATGTCAGAGGAGGAGTTCGAGAGAGAGAGAGAGAGAGAGAGAGAGAGGTGAAAGTTCAGCTGCTAGACCGAATTTCTTTACTGGTGAGAGTTGGTTTCATCTGACTGAGTACGTAAACCCTCACCTATGGTCCAAGGACATTCCCATCAGCACATAAATTCCTCTACACCCTATGAAGAATACAGCGTTCAGTGATCTCTCAGGTTCATTGCACGCTGAACATAACCTGCCCATACACTGACATAATCCATGAATACTTTAGAAACCTCACTGGGTAGTAATTGTAAAAAGATGGTTTCATCAAATAAGAGCAGCAAGTCACACTCATGTGTGTATCTTCAAGTTATCCCTGTTGTTCGAAAATCACACAATTTCAAAAATACTTCTTTTGAAAAGGCTTCCATTAGACTTTTTTTTTTTTGGTAGAACCATGTCAAAGATAATGCCTTTGTCTTTGAATAAAACAATAATCCACATACTTTGGAAGAAATGGAAAGCATCATATCTAGTATCATCCCCAATACACTGCAATAAATGTTTACAAACACGCTTCTTCGAGCTCAGTTACGTTGTGAGAATGGTGACCATTTTCAATATTTTCTATAACAAATTAAGCAACTTCAGAGAATAAAGATTGTTACTTGTAAATTTCATACCTCTAGCACTCTTTTGCTCGAAGTTATTTATTTCCATGGATTCACATTTTAAAATTAGCATTCTGTATTATTTTTATTGTAATTTTATCGCAATCGTGGTTTTCGTATGGTGTCTTACTTGGGTTCTTTTATTTTGGATTATTTTTAGAAAGATATATATTGCGTAGTTAACTTCCAGAATGGATCACCACGTGAAGTGACCTTGAATTAATTTAATATATTTTTGCTTTACGCAGAAGCGTGTTATTACAAATTAATCTGTGTATTTCTCCAGCCTTAAACAAATATCAGTAGAGTCACTATCTGTGAATGACATTTTCAGGAGAAATCGTATTCATAAACAAGCATGATTTCTTCTGCGAGCTAGCATGCATTCTTGTCATAGCTATTGCAGTTTTCCGTATTACTAAGCACTGATGAAAAAACCAACTTTCTTAAAGTCTAAAAGATGGAATCAGTGTGATCAAAGAACACGTTGTGCACGATCTTGCTAATTTCGGGACCTTTAGTGTTTGTGCCGGGAGAGAATGGTTATTGGCTGAACATGGTGTCGCTACAGTTTCTCACGAACCAGGTTTACTGGGTGCAGCTGCTCCAGGGCTCCAAGGTAATGGGGTTTCCCCCCACGGAACCTATGGAATTACTATATTAATAAAGAATGAAATTTATTAGTGTTTATATTTATATGCCCCAGGACCAGACTACTTAAATTTAGCATTGCTGCTCACTAACCATTATCTTTTTCAAGAAAATTAATTTCTATTTTTGTTACATCGCATAAAATGCTGCCAAGATAGTTTCGCACATACACACCTATTTTTGCTACTCACCAAGTAGGTACTGGGTAACGCAACCTTTAGTGCCCAAGACCTGAACGTTGGAATGCAGAGTTCCTACATTGATCTTTATTGGTATACGTTGCTGCATCAAGCCAACTGCAATAATCCTGCTGAACACATACACCTGTTATCCAGAATATTAGGAAACAGAGGCATTCATATAAGTGGCTGAAAACCCAATTTTGTTATGGTGCAGGCCTATATTTGACGATCCACACAGCAGATAGCAGCCAGCGTGAAAAGTTTTATACTTTTGGAAAATTTGAATGTAAATGTTTCGTCATTTCCCCACAGGAAGACTTTTAGCGCAGCTTGTAAGTTTTTTCGACATGGTCGACATCGCACTCGCCTCTGCAGTTCATCAGACATGTTAAATGAGTATAAAATTCGGACTGTAATCCAGCCATTTCAGTGGTAGCACGTTGATAATTTCAAACCACAACATTATTTAGACTAAGGCGCATTATGATGCTAAGCACTTTATATACATAGACCACAACATTATGCATTGCGCTTCATGGCAGGAGCTTTCTTTTTATAAAACCTGTATATTCTTTATAAAATTTCATCAGCACAGGAAGTAAAATGTTGTCTAGATTATCACTAGACAACTCATTCGATTCACCTTCTATGAAAATCATCCATCCAGTGATGTTTCGTGCAAAACACTTTGTCATCATAAAATTTCCTTTATTCTATATCACACAGTTAGGGCGATACAGATATAAACATTTTTTTTTTTCGGCTGTTACCAGACATCCAAATTCTCCCATTACATTGGAACAGCGAATGCTGCGAATTATCACTCCAATGTGTTTCTGCGAATATGCTCCACTGCGGAGCCTCGATTTCTCGATCATAGGTTTTGTGTTGCAGCTTCCATCTAAATGGTATTCAGTGTATACGGTAATCATGCCAAAGTGCCATCTATATGCTCCTGGATTTCCACTCAGTGATTTTTTTTGTAACTGCAATAAAGATTTTGTTTGACAACGCATGATTCTGACACCTCTTTCTATGTTATTTTCCATCCAGTGGAACATTTTTCCCACATAAATGAAAGACGAAAGGATCATCTGTTAGGGATTATACTGGAACTTTAGAGGCTCGGAAATTTCTCTAATGCGGTCTTATGTGGCACTCAACCACTTGTTCACATGCGAATTCCACATAATATTTGAAATCTGATGAGATATTCTACGATTCAATTTATACTAGTACTGTAAAACTTCCTACATTGGCACAGTCAATAATTTGCCTACCATGTAACTATCCAGTGGTGTCCCTATACTTTTGATAACCAGTGTGCCTGTTTGCATATGTTGCTGTTTCTACACCAGTGATATTATTGGATGTTGTGACGCCCGAGATTTGCAAATTTTTAGTCCACGAGAGTTGTTTTGGAAACAATGATCTTGCTTTGCCCTGTCCTATCCTATCCTATCCTGTCTTGTTCTGTCCTGCTCTGCTTTCTTTCATGAATCACCACTGACTGGCAGATTTATGAACCAAAACACACGTAGGTCTGGAATTTCATACGCCATAATTCGTGACCTTCCAAATTTCATAGATAATGACCTGCTCTCAAAGACTTCAAAATCAACACTTAACTTACTTTGATTCTCATTTGTCATGGGATGACTCAATAATCTTAAATGTTGCAATAAGAACATATTTCCATTGAACCTGTTCGTAGTTCTTGTAAACTGTCCTTTAAGAAAGTCATTATCTGCTTTAAAAGGAAAACTATCTGAGATAACTTTCCTCTGTTCTTTTCTCCTAAATCTTTTTGGTCTACCAGAATGCTTTGATAATTTTCACTGTCATTCGTTTCGCATTTTCACTCTGATACAGTTGATTTTGGAAGGGTCATTCGGATTGCAATAGCACATTACTATAATGATTGGGCGTCCAGCAATCAAACATATTTGAAGATCCGTAAGTTTTGCACTGCAGTCTGGAACACCTTAGCTGGTGCCGATATCTGTAATTACTCCCTCAATATTTTCATATCAATTCTTGAAAAGAATAGATTCTTTTCAAGCTAATTTCAGTTATATTTACTAATATTTAATAAAAGGACTACAGAGTCCGATTTATCTTGAAGTCGATAGCTGTAAATAGAAGGAAAAACTAAGGCAAATGCCTTCTTATATTAAAATTGCATTTTCTAAAAAAAAAAAATCTTACTATTCGAGTCGTTGAGAACAGTATTTACAAGAGATTGTGTATAAAATCTTCAGAGAAAAATTTAAAAAAAAATGTTCTTGATGCAGCAGAATTGCATTTAGTTATAATATGCGATTCTAATATTTGCTTTATGGTAATTTTTGCAATATTCAAAAAATAAACAATTTACAAGATGAAAGTTTTCCATACCTGAGGTGTATCGAATTATACGACAGTCTGGGAGGGGGGGGCTGCCGGAGTTTTCATTTACAACAACTTCATTCGTGCGTTACTTGACAAGAAGTAAACAACGTCGAAGTCAAGAAGAGCTATACTTGCCACGTGCGCACCTCTTTCTGTTGCTATCGATAATACTGGCATGTATTCTCGGAAAAAAAAAAAAAAAAAGAGAAGAGAAGCATGCGTCACTGAAAAGGCATTTTATCATAAAGATAAGTCCCAGTCGATTTGGTTTCTATTGATCTGTCGTTGATGCGCACACTTTCACCTTGAATTAGCATGCACTTAAAATTAAAAGAATACTGGACTTATTACTACGAATACATCTGCTGTTGCTACTGTTCTCAATTGGTTTCTTTTTTACGTTTTCAAATTCTATGCATCACAAATCAGAACATTTTATCGGAAGTCAAGGTACTTCTAATTATAATGTACAAAGGAACTTTTGAGAATCTCATTGTATGGAGCTTAAAATGAATTCACGAAAAGCTTTTAAGTGAATATTTCGTTTTCTAACCTTCTTTCCGGTTTTTTCTTCTTTGCGATGTTTATAAATTGGAGTATCGAACATCTCCAAGATCTATTGAATTATATAAGCAGTACAGTTTGTAATGTTAAGGTATTGTAAGTTTCTTAAACACAATAAGATCAGCATGCATCTGTATTGACTCGTTCTCAAACCATTTATCATCTAATCTGATATTTATTTTGGTTTAAGTTTTTACTAACTTAAATACTGTTTAAAGTCAAATAACTGTATTTTAAGATTTTCTTAGTCATTTTTTTCAAATAATTAAGCCCGTGCTCCACAACATCCCAATATTTATAGTGTCCGTCACAAAGATCTTGAGATTGTCTTTGACAAACTTAAGTTCCATCAACGTATTGCTAATGTCCACGCTAAGCTTTCAAAGCTTACGATTGAAGAAAAATGCGTTTAATATTTATCCTCCTTAATTCAGTCCATAGCATCATATGATGCTGAAATCTGAGCGACGGCACCATCCACTTCCTTCGTCTGACACATTGTGGAGAGAGTAGGTTTACTAAATGGATGGAATTCAAATATCGTCAAAAACAAATAATGTCGCGCACTATCACAGGATATTTGCTTCCTCTTTTATGTTCAACTGGGGAAAAGAATTTTTTGAATCCCTAAGTTCACTTTGTCGCTCGTCGGTATGTATACATCTGATCTGCCTCCTCTTGGCATGGATGGGTACTGAGAGGCAGCGATCACATACTGGGTAATTACTGCTTTCTTGTATAAAATTGCCCAGAAACAGCTAAACACAACAATACGCGAACTTAGCATTACACTAATTTCTGGACATAGTCAAATTTTGACTGAAAAGAATTGTTATAATTTATAACAGAACTGTGTCTAAGTCAAATTTTGATTCTTAAAAGTTCAGTTATTATTTTTAGCTAACAGCTTTCATTTATTGAAGCCCTAATATCAACAACAACAAGCTAATTGCTGTTAAGTCCTACAACTTAGTAAAACAGGAAGACTTGTTATTGCTTCTGTGCGTTATGAATGTAATCAATGGTCTCTGGTTATTTCTTCAATGTTCTCAATTATTGTTGACAACGTTGAAGGCTATTAATCAATAATATCTGAACACGTTTCACGCGATATTTTATATTTCTGTAGCTATATTTTGCTGGATAATCATCGTTAGCGTGCATTGTGTTTCATATTCTCCCTAACTGAGTACCGCAATAATTGATCTGCGAAGAGAATTTATTATTAAATAACTTATTACGAATCTAAAACTCTAGGAAACGTTTAATTTAAACAAATGCTTCAAAGAAACAAAAAATAGTAATGATTTTGTTTGGATAACAATAAGAAATTAGTGATATTCGTCAAACAAAAGCGATACATTTGACCATAAGCATGAGTTCATTGAGAAATTTTTGGATATTTTCTTCGTATCGCTTTTTTTTTAGTTATAATCAGTCTGATTAGTCCCTCCGGAAAAACTTTCCCTTTAGGCAAGTTCAAAATTACTTGATCTGTTAGCTTGAAATTACTAGATTTGAATTATTCGCGATACATCAGCGCTACATTCTCTTATGTGAAATATAAAGATTCTGTTTTTAGAATCTGTGTATTTCATATACGTTAGTGAATTACGTAAGTTGAAGGAACAGATTCCTTTAATTTAAAGTAATTTAAATTCCTTTAAACGATAAAAGTTATTACGTTGATTTAGCCTTTACACCAACTGAAAAGCCAACGATAACAACAGTCTTTATGCGTATTGATTAAAGTGAATCAACAATATCATCGAACAGGGAACATTCAAGATAGTAGTCTGTTTTCAACACGAGTGTAAAGTGTGTTTAGGGTCAAACGGCACCAGGGGTTTCCCCCCATCTCCGTGTAGTATACATTGTAGGTGCACCAGTTGACAGGAAATGCCAGAGGTTTAAAAGTGTATGGACTTTGTATATGTGTAATGTCATGTACCGTTGTTCTTCTGGTCCTATAGCCGCCAGACCCCTGCTGAGAGGCCCGACCTCGTCCCACTTTCGCCCCGTGGAAGTAGACCAGGTATTTAGTAGTATGTATTTCACTGTGGCAGGTCCTGCCACCTAATTTCCTGGGATTTTAGTGGCTAGGACCTAATAAAAATAAAAAAAATTCCCGTTGCTGGAGGTGCGCTAGGAAAAGGCCAAAAAGGGCGAAGTTGATTTTAGCTTGTTAAATTTTTGATTGTGTGGAGCGTACGCTTGGTTACAGATAAAGTGGGGGAAATACTGAAGAATGGGGGGGAGAATAGACAGAAGTATGGAGCTGATAGGGAAGACAACTCCAGTTTACAGTGGGGCATGCCCATGCCCCATCCGAGGGAAAAGGGGAGTGGTGGGAGAGGGAGGCCACAACAAAACTGTCACCTCCTCCCGCCGGGCAAGGGAAAAATAGTAGACCAGACAAGTGGGCTAGTCCAGGTCGCTAATAGGGCGCGGATGCAAAGAAGCTGCAGTCTGGGTGTCGTGTCGACAGGATTGTTCCATCCGGGAACTCAGGAGCTCCAGGGAAGGTGTTTCGTCCAAGGTTTTGGTCTAGGTTTGGTAGTGACTGATTATGCAAGTTCTGGTTAGGTATTCACTCATGGGACCCAAGTCCCGTCCATTGGTCGTTGTTCAATAGGTTTGTCCTCGTCAGTGGTGACTCCGTCGATAGATCGGCAAGTAGGGAATCCAGACAATCAGCCAGGATTTGGGTGTAGGTCCAATTGCTGTCCATGCAGGTCATGTCATTCGTTGGAGTTCTCTCACTGATCCCATGAGAGAACCCAAATACGAGTGCATAGTGTTAGGGTCAGGCGCCACCTGTGATTTCCCACATCTGCGCCATATATACACTGTGAAGAAATACAGTACCATTGTAAATGCCAGAAAAGTGTTGAATGTGCAGTATTGTGTTGGGTTCTGTTGTGTGTCCTGGCATTTGGCCGCAGGGCCCCTGATGGTAGTGAGTGAATTATGGGCAGCCTAGCTACCACTAGGAGGTAGCTAGGCTGCCCATAATTCTTTGGCTAGTCTCCGTCAGGGTCGCCTCAGCTTCCTGAGCGGAGATAAAAGTTAATAAATAAATAAATAATAAGAGTGTCGGGATTTACCACTTTGAACGATCGCCCCTAAAGGATGTATCGACCTGATAGTTGTCAGTTATTTCTGACTTCCCTTCAGGATCTCCAGTTTCTTCACTGACCTGGATCGTTTCTTGATCGTGTTATAATGATTATTTTTCTTCTTTTCACAGCTGCTATTTTTGGAGCTGTGAGTGAACTGGCTGATGCACCATTGCGGATTTCTGTCGCCATCCTGAAGTTTTCTCGTAGGGAACAGATGAAACTTTTACGGGCGTTTTTTAAAACCGTTGTCGAATAAGCCTCTTGAGTAACAGTTGCAGAGATTGTGTTTTTTTTCTCTCTCTCTCTCTCTCTCTCTCTCTCTCGGAAACTCGGCTTTTCATTCCATAAGAACGGATTCGACCATGGAATACATGCGGTATATAAACGCAATACTGAAGCCGGAGACTTGGTTTCCCCTGCAAATTGTAAATAAACCAATTCAATCTCACTCAATTCAACCCAACGCTATTCAAAATACACTTAAACCACTTTATTTCATAGCTCTTTAGCTGATATTATTTTAAAATACTACACTAATTACAAATTACAAAAGAATGTTGTTAGTTATTAACAGAGGTTTATTGAAGAGTTTAAGAACCAATGTTTTTTAAACACTTCTTTCATTCTTAATCATGATGAATTTAACCGGCACACTTCTGACCGAAACAAAGAAAATGCTATCTTTATATAATTCGATAAGACTTTCAACTTGCTTCTCGGAACATGGCTCTTTGTTGAAAAGTTATAATTCGGAAACTGAGGCTTAGAGAAACGCAAAAAAAGAAATTGACGAAGGCTAATTAATAAATAATCTCTATCCCCCCTCACACTGATGTACCCTTCGTGTGTATTTACAACATCGCTCTCTGTAAAAATAACTCCACTTTGCAAAAGTTAATGGTAAAAGGAAGACTATTTTCATTATTTCATCACGCTATGTACACACACCTGCACACGCACCTTAAACAAGATGCATCTTTTTACATGCGAATAATGGAAATGAATAAAAAGTCGAACCAATCACAACAATAGCAGAAAGAGAGCTTTCAGTTTAATACACGACTTTTTAATTTGAACATATTGAGTAAAACCGTACATTAGCATATTGCCAGTGTTTGTTTTTACCTCTTCCACACAAATACTAAGGGGTCTTAAGCAGAAAAGAAGCAACAGGCTTTCTTTAATCACAAACTTATTTGGAACTGAAATATCAGTAAAGAAAATTACAGGACATTCAGCTTCACGTTAATTATGTAGCTTGCGATTTGTTTAGTGTTCTTTATTTCTTCCTAGATTCTGTCTCGTAAAAAGCTCATCTGAAACTTTAATTTTACTGTGATTATTATAACTTTTTGAATTGCTTACAGTTAGCTTTGCCGTCAGACTAATACAGAATAAAATGACTCACGTGAGATACAATGTCAGGACTGAATAATAAAGTTTCATAAAATGTATGGGAACAAACGAGCTTTGGAACTATTGAAATATGGGCTGTATGGGAACTGTTAATAATAATAGTAATCGTGGCATGTGATGCAAGAAAGCAAGCGAATGAGCTTATGTAGCATCACCAAAAAAAAATTACAAAACAATTCCCTCTAAATGTTTGTCCAGTTCCTCCTTAAATTAATTTAACCTATCAACTTCCACAACGACAGATGGAAGTTTGTAAGTCCGACAAGTAACCACCCGCTGGTTAAAGGCAAATTTCCGCACATCTATTCTACATCTGTCTTTCCTTAATTTGAATTTATGCCCCCTTAGGTTCGTAATCTGAGCAAGTGGAAAAATCCATCAGAATTCAGCGAGCTCAACTTATTCGAGGCCTTATACACCTCAATCAGATCACCTCGCAGGTGCCTAGTCTCCAGCCACTGCAATTTGCAGAACTTAAGCCTCTCTTGGTAAGAAGATCCCTTCATTCCCCTCACCAATCTTGTTGCCCTTCTCTGTACACGCTCAAGCAAATCTACATCCTTCCTAAAATGAGGCCTCTAGACCTATACACAGTACTCAAGGCGTGGCCTGACCATTGCTTTATACAAAGGGATAATCACTTCCTTTTCCCTGCTAACAAAATTCCTGTATATCATTGACAAAACTCCATGACCTGCTCTTGTAGCCTGTCTGCATTGCTCAGAAAACTTCATATCTGACTGCACAATTACTCCCAGGTCTTTTCCATTTTCTACTACCCCAAGTGTAGTACTACACAGTTGGTGCGTTCCTCGGGGGTTACTTCTACCCATATGCAGTACTTTGCATTTGTCAATGTTAAACTTCAGTTGCCACTTCTCAGTCCATCTTCCCAAATTTTCTAGATCCTGTTGCAGTAGCACACTGCCATTACTGTCATTATAAGAAATATATAATATAATTTAATTATAAGAAATATATCTAATGTATGAGAAAACTTTGGAGATTTAAATTTAGCAGATTATAGTTAAAACAAATTCACGATCATGCTTAAAAAACCCCAAGTGAAATAAAACTACACAGAAAAATGAAATAAAAAACATCAAACAGAATATTATTCCATAATATTGAGATCATTATATAGGCCACTGAGCAGACAGAACTTTTTTATGATCTTCCTGTATACGAAGTGTTGTTGAACTAGAGTACAGTGTGTGTGGGGGGTCGAGATCTGGTAAACTGATAATTTTCATCGTTACTGAATTTGAATTGTTATTAGCAGTTCTAATTTTCTGGAAATAATTTGTATAAGAAGAAATAACTCTTGCATTCACTTTCTCTTCTGTGTAGAAAGGCTTTATTTGGAAATTATATAACATTAAGGAAAGAATGCGCCAAACTTTTTGTTAGAAATCCTTTCTTTTTTCATGCATTCTCTTCATTTTTTAAGAGAAAAGAAAAGCAAAAAATCTGTACCATTATTTATTTGCATTTTAGGCCTATTTGCATTATTGCAGGATGAAAATCTGAAAACACATCAGGGAAACATTCACAGATGAAAACTATAAAAGTTCTTCAGTCATCGACTGGATTTAAACACTCATCTTTCCAGTCGAGTACCGAAGTCAATCTACCATCACATACTTTCTCATGTTGTTGACTATGATTTAATTGTGGTGGTGGTGGTTCATTTTTGGAACATTTTAAAACTTATGTTGGACTTTGTACGCTTCATAGTCTCTAATTAAATGTAATTCAGTATACTGTAAACACATAAAAATTGAAAAAAAATAGTGGAAATCAAAGGTAAAAATTGAGTGGTAATATTTCACCACTTGCTGTGGTCCAGAGTTGACGTACGCGGAAGCAAATTCGCTCACTGATAGTCGACCCCGTGCTCTGCCACAAAACAGTCCATGGCACATTGGTAGCTGTTTCCCTGGTAAAAAGCCTGCAATATAATAGTTTTCAAGAGGAGAAATTATTTATTTGTATTAGATATAGAAACAGGGTGGATACGTGACCGCATTTAAATTTTAGGTTTGGTTTAAAGTGACGACATTTTTTTTTATCGCGTTTGTTTTTGGTGAAATACAGTTGAAGTCCAGTGGGAATTTTGAGATATATATATATATATATATATATTACAATAGAAAGAAATGATTAATCTGATAGTTCTGCAGATTTCTAAAAATTGTATTTATTTTACTATAGACGATTTGTAACTTAATTTGCAATTAAATCCCCAATCTATGAACTCGATAAGCAATACGATTATTTTGAATTTGTTCAGAAATTTTTAGTAATAGTAATAAGGAAATACATTAACCTAACTTTTCTATTTTAGGTATGATGGTTTTCCTGAGTCCTCAGAATATCAACCTTGAGAAATTTTATTGGTGGGTTTCTATAAAATAATACGGATTCAGTTCTTACTTTTTCTGAGCAAAGATTTTTCAGGAAGGAATCTATTTACGAATTACACTGTCTGTGTTCAGGAACTTTAGTGAGAGGGTCCTTACGACATCATCCTTAGAGCACCTGGTTTGGTAAGTCACTTTTATAGAACTATGATTTTTCATAGTTGTTACGGTTTTATATATTTTAGGAAAGAGGTTGCTGTAGTTTTTCTTAGTTGTTACTTTTTTTAGGTGAAAAGCCCTCCATGAGAAGCTTTCTGAAATAGCATTGTGGATTATCAATGCCTATATTATTTCTTTCTTAAAGCGCAGGCACTTTTATGCATTTCTGATGTGACCCAATACAGAAAACCCAATCCTTTTTGCACAAAACTTTTTATCAGTTTTCTACGCAGAGAGAGAGAGAGAGAGAGAGAGATTGAAATTTACATTACGCATATTTAGTTATAATTATAAATGTTCTCGTCGCAAGGGAAAAAAAAAAGTGTCAGTACCCTGTAAAACGGCTTTCCCTGCATAACTTTGCTGTATATAGTTAGTGCGATCAGTGTTTGTTATAGAATTTTTGGAAATTCTGGTGCTAAAAAGTAAATTGCTGTACCTTTACAGTTACATTGTATTACAGTACTTTGCAGTTACTTTTAATTAAAGTTATTGTATTAAAAATTATTACACCTGGCTTACATTTTATGCGTACAATGCAAGATGCGATGAAAATGAACTAAATAAACTTAAAATTCAGAAACTTCACATTTCGGACAGCTGCGTGTACGAAAATTGTTAATCATAATAGCATTTCTTGGAGAGATAGCATCGCAGTGACCCATCTGAAATTCTAAAATACTGCTTTATTATCGAATAATAAATAGCTATTATTACAGATATATGAATGGAAAAAAGGAAGGCAAAACCATCATAATTATCAAGTGATTACGATTTTGTATTAATTGCGTGATTATATAATAATATTAAGTGATTGTGATTTTATATCAATGCTTGCATTTTCATTTGACATTTTAAAGAAGATTCTCCATCGAAATCAGATCGCATTTAAGACTGATGTAAATAAGAACAAAATTGAGTTTACACAGTTTGATACTCAATTTATAATGAATTATATTGAATTTATTGACGTGAATGTAATTCACGTGAATTCTCAAGACGACAAAGTTATATTTTACAATCATATTTTGCCGAATGATTCAGTAGGAAACGGGTAAAATTTATTTCATATTTTTTTATTTTGCAAGAGAATTCATACAGGTTATATATTTAATCTCTACGTATTTTTTGCCAATTAATACTGAAATGGAACTGGATAAATTCTGTCCTTTAATGTTATGGGTGCTCCTTTCTGAAATTCTAATTTTGTACTTGTGTTCGAAATTCAGAGGAAAGAACATTGGCCAAATTAGTTAATCTTGGGTTGATGGCAACTGTATTAGAAACATTAGATAAGTGGACATAACGCCAATCACTGTTAAGATGAAACCTCGACTGAAAGTAAATATCTTCATTCCTGTAAAGCACGGTGGGTCATTGTGCATGATGGAAATGAGGAAATTACAGTATTCCTTCTCTCCCGGATCCAAAGCGATGGTTGTCAGTGAAGGATAGAGAACTGACAACCCATCCTGGGCTTCAATAGTCATGTTAGAAGCTGGCACTGTTATAAGTAAAAAGGACAATGCGTATACTGTAACACGCAGGAAAATATAAGGAACCATTTCACTTTCGAAAGCATTACTGATCTCATAAATATCAAAAACTATATTAAGTGTAACGTACAGAGTCCACCAAAATAATAAAGGAGAATATATCTTATCGGCGTGCATTACGACTTCGTGTAAGCGACAAAAATCTTGGGCAAATTCTCGTAAACCGAGGTATTCCCTGCTTGTAGATCGAAGATATTGAGCTAGTTTGGATACCCATTGTCGAAATATAGTTTGAAGGATGCTGCACATGAAGAAGATATTGATTGCCCCTACTGAAAAAGGGATCACCTGATACCATATAAAAACCGAGTTTTCAAATACTGCCAATTTGTACGCTGTTGCAACAGGCACTGAGCTGTTTCCGACATGAATCCCATAGAAGTAACTTCTAAAATGACCTTTAAGACCAGAAAGATCCAGAACAGTCATGTGCACTGCATTCATTGCGCAGCCTGTCAGAAACATAAACACACAGCTAGTATTTACCAGTCGTCTAACTACAGAGAGCTCACGGAATGGAATCTTTTTATATTCAGCTGCGATATTTAGAAGTATTTTATGAATTCCGTTGTGATTGTGGAGGCAGTATAATGCCGTAGCTAATATGGCAAATGCTGATGCGATGTCAGATAAGTTCTTTGCAATAAATACAAGAGATTTGTGCTTTATGGCATAAGCCACAGCATTTCCAAGCTTGAAAATAAATCTAAATGTGTAACAGAAAATAACAAATCCTCCCCAAACGCAAAATTTTTGTTTGTAAAGAAACCCATACAAAATTAAAGTTGCTTTTAGAGGCCACACTCCTTTATAAAGGTAGAAGGCTTTCGATTCCTGATTTCTTTCTTTGAATTCTTTCACGCTTTTCGACCCATCGTTGATAAATCGATCGGTCATATGATCATCGGATTCCGGACCCTGAATAGTTTGGACAGCATATATTTTTCTTTGAGGGTGTAGGAGCTTTACCACTTTCGTCATCGGTAGTATTATCTATGGAAGAAAAGCAAAAATTATTTGTAGAGCTAGTTGATCTCAGACCGCCTTCTATATCTTATTAACATTAAACTTATCATTTTAGTTCGCTGTAAATTACTGAAGTAGGTGAAATGGCATCCTTTTTTGTTACATTGTGAACGCCTTCACAAGTTGCCTGTTATTGCATTATCTCGCATAAGCAACGCTTCCCCAGTAGAGAAGACTAATGTCCCTTATTCTGGCGAATATCACCACCCAAAGGGCACCGTTTCAAAGAGCGGCCAACAAACTTCGAAACGATGCCCTCTGTGTGGTGGTATCCGCCAAGAATAAGTAACCTTAGTTTTCTTTACTGTCGAAGCGTTACTTATTCGAGCTCGTGCATTAACAGGCAACTCGTTGTGAAGGCGTTCACAATATGAGATGTAACAAAAACGATGCCATTTTTCACTTACATGGGTGATTTACTAAACTAAAATGATGCTTTGTACTAACTTATTCATCTAGTAAATTTCTCCTAGTTTGAAGCTTTCAGTTCTAAACCCTTTTTAACTGACAGTCTACTGATGACACCCACTTTCTGAATTAATAACAGTTCTTTTTCATAGCGTGATACCGAAGAAACTCATGCGCGGTATCACACTATAAAAAAAAAACTTATTTTACTAGAAGTAGTACTGTTATATCGCAAATGTAATATTACACAGTTCCATTTATATTCGTAAAGTTTATTAGCTGGATAGTTTCTAAATGCTGAGGAAATTAAGACCATGAAGCGCAATTATATCTTGTCCGTAAATTGCATGTATTTTAAGGTCGGTTTGGTTCTGTGGGAATAAAATCTCCAGAACATTTATTCTCAGCCAAGATTCGATAAAGAGGCCCACCCATAAAGAGTTCCTCCTATCCAGACTTTCCACGTGGCTGAGAAAAGCACCTTTCATAACCACTGTGCTTTCCCCGAGTATCAATTTAATAAGTAACATCCTCCCTTATAATATAGTGATTTCGTCACTTCTCACCCGTTTTGTGAGACCCGGGTTCGATTCCCGTATATGACTAGAGAACTAGATTGACTACAGCCTAGAGTAGAGTGGAGTCGACTAGAGGACTCCAATCTAGGCTGTAGTTAACCAATCTGAGGCAGAGGAAGTCGGGGTTTTCAGCTCGTCCAACATGCAAATCGGCTAGCGAACGCACACTTGTGCAAATATAAGACACGACTGCGTAATGCGGTCTCAGTCGCTGATGCGCATAAAACCCTACATAAACAATAAGTAACACTAATTAATGAAGTTAATGAACATTGTTTGAAGTGCTTTTCATAGATGCCATCAGATTGATGTACTTGCTATGTATTTGCTCAGTTTTAATACTCTTTATATTAATAGCTGGCATGAATTCACAATTTCTTGATTAGAAATTCTTTCATTCATAAAAAATCAAATAATTTATAACTTTAAAACAGCTACATTTGCACAAAATAACAAAATCTTACGGTAAAGAGAAGTTATATTTGTTATTTTCAGTGTATTTTGCGCAGATCAAGAAAATAGTTCACGCGAAAAGATCAAACTCCATCTCCTGAGTTCAGTTAACCTACGGTCCCTTTTTTAAGAGGCTTTTAATCTATCCACTCCCACAGTTATCTTTTTTCTTTCTCTTGAGTTGACGTAATTTAGTGAAGTCCAAAAGAAGCGATGAGTTCGCCAAAGTTGCGCTCTCCACGTGAGGTACATCTTGGCAGACTGTTAGCAGCAAGTCCAGATAAACCAAATTAAGTCCACCCACCATCAGCAGTCCATCAAGTACACAGGATCACTAAATTTGAATATAGTGCAAGCTGAAACTCTTGGCAGCACACAACTCAACCGAGGAGATGCAACTAAGTGAATAGCAGACATTCAGAGTTGAGGAAGGTAGGGCAGAGCAGACTGCTACCAGTAATCAGAACAGTATCCACATCCTACGTCTGCTCTGCTAATAAATATTAATCTGTTATATAATATCTTTATTTCAATCAGTAAAAATTTTACAAGCATGCCTGATGCAATGCCTGTAACAGCAAAAATGCTAGGAGTTTAACATAGAAAGGAACTAAAACAGGAAAAAACCAGTTGTAAACACGTGAAAACAGTTTTTTTTTTTCCCACAATAGCAACACACCGATCAAGGGAAAACAATAACAGTCACTCGACTGAAGGCAAGAGCTGCTCCCTGTTTGTTTGTTATTTGGTTTTCAGGAGCATTAGCAACTAAGGCCATATTACTCACGGGATATGCGGTGGTCATTCCCTGACCTTTCCGCATCCTCCGTATTTGGTGGGCACGGGCTCGAACCCCGGTCTAATCAAGAAGCGTGTTCTACGCACTGCTGCTCCTGGCTACGGAGGCGCCAGCTGCTCCCTGATGATGCGTCTTCTGTAGGCTTTGTCCTCAATGAATTTCTTGTAGTCAGCATCCATCTCTTGCACGTTTTGAAGCATCTCCATTGGCAGGAATCTATCGCCCTTCTTGAGCCTCCATGCCTGCCACAAACTGCCAAAAACTTGAAACGTATTTATTTCATCCGCTATCATTTAATGGTGACGAGTAAGCGGAGGGTGAAGATCCGTTCTGAGACTTTTCTGTAGTTTAGAAGTTTGGTCATTTCTGAAGTGTTTGTTGAGGGGTGGAAGTTTGTGCTTGAAGAGCACCCGACGAAGAAATCAGTACTCTTATCTGTTCTGATGTACACAGAACAGATCTGTTCTGATGTACACAGATTAGAAGCCACAGTGCTGCCCAAATTCGAGCTTCTTTTCTTTTTTTTTGCCAGGCGGTCCCTGGCAAAAAAAGAAAAGAGTATTTGGGCAATCTCATCGTATATTTACAATACCACATACAGTTATTAGAGATACAATTCATAGCGTCGTTCAGAGAATGAACTACATCAATTCGAAGTAGGCAACAATGTTCCAAAGTTCGTCTGCACAAGACTCCTCTAAGATATCTTTCTCTCTGAAATCATTTGGGCCACATTGCCCACACAGGGTAAGCTCGTACCTATGATTAGAATGGTATCGCACATCATGCGCTTACCCTGTTGAAATATGAAAATCCGTTCTAATGATCAGCCAAACTAGGTGTTTTCGTCAACCACAAGACCTTATTACACGATGTTACAATTAATTACCTCGCTCCTCTATTTGTAACGAGATTAACCGTCTTCGAAATACCTGGACAGCAAACTATTGGAAGAATTCGAAATCCGCCTCTACCAGAAGTTAACTGTCGAGGCAATCAATATTAAACATCAGCATGTGTCTGTTAATTACATACATGTTCTGATATTTAAAGTCAATGATTATGCAAGCCGGCCTGTTTTCCAGGACATCTTATCTTGGAGCGTGAGGAAGAACTCCGAGTGTCAAGAGAAAAAGCAAGCCAATACCTCCTTCCGAAACCGATAAATGATTTCCAAATGAAGAAAAAAAAAGACTTTGTGGGAAGGGCTTGACGGGTGAAGTATTTTTGAGCATTTTTTCACACCCCCACTTTTCAAATATTTTGAAACGTTCTATCACTTGCTATGGCCCTACAAATAGTATCATTGTTTGGTTTCGAGAATCACGTTTTAATTAGCCTTTATTATTTTCAATTTATCAATTGCATTTATCGTTTTCAGTTTTCATTAGCCTATATCATTTTCATTTATCAATTTCATTAGACTTTATCATATAAGGATAAAAAGCGGTTCAACTAACTGAGCTTTTATAAATCTTGTAGGATTTTTTTTGCAATTTCTATTAGCAGAGTCCTGACTTTAATATAAATGAACCTCTCCTGAAATTTTCCTTGAGAACCGCAATCAGCAGGGTGAAACAGTTAATGCCTTTAGAGACCAGTGTTGATTTGTCTATCATAAAATTTAGGCGTGAGATGCGTCCTTTCCATTCTGAAAGCTCCACTTCAATACTTTTGGTAATACTAATAAACAATACGCTGAAATCAAATGACTGCAACTAAAATCTTCACCAGTGGAATACTAGAGTTGTCTCTGTTAGATCTTTCGATTTTGTTATAAGTAGCTTTATCTGTTAGATCAAAAGAATGATGTGCATCTTGAATCCTTTTTCGCAATGTCTTCCTATTTTTCCAAAAAAAGACAATTATAACATTTGGTGATAATCTACGCCACAATTTCTAGAACACTGACGTCAACAGCTACAAAAACAACTAACCCAAGAAGTAATTATTGCCCTTTCCACCAAGACTTCGTGGCTGTTACAAAGATTAAAATCGTTGTACTTCCTCAGCATGTGAAAGGGTTTAGGCTATAATTCCTTAGAGAAGGTGGGAGTTTTTAAGAATTCTTTTCATATCGTGGAAACGAGGGGTATAGGGGTTTTTCTTCTGGAAACACTTTTTTTTTAGCGCACAAGATGGAGCAACCAAGAATAGAAGTCGCATAGTTTACAAACATCATATCTCGACGCCTAGCGGTCTTAGTTACCTATACTAATTCTACACAAACAAACGTATGTACTGACTGAAATCACTACCCAAAATACAGAAAGACCATTATTAAGTTTCCTTGAGGTGTTAAAAGAGGCTTATTCTACCTGTTAAAGAAAGGAGTACATAAAAGCCTACTAAATTTACAGCTACATCTAACAAACGACGCATCACCCAACACCTGGAATTATGGCAACAGTCATGGGAAATTTCACCGAAAGGAGAAACCACCCGACGATTCATACCAACAATCAAAGTAACCCACTCAAAGCCTCCTCCCTGATACTCGCCTCGGCTGCAGTAACCTTCTTAATCACGGGACACGGCCCCTTTCGACAAAAGTTGACAGTCATGGGTATAGAGAAAGACCCGCGATGCCACTACGGCGAAGAGCAAACTTTGGGGCACCTCACGTATGAGTGCTCCACCTACGAAAACAGCAGGGTTAAGTTCCTCACAGAAATACAGAGCAATCCACGAAACAATGAGTCTTCTCTCTACTAGAAGAAAGCCCGTACAAAGGGCTTTCAACCTATGCGCAGGACGTTTTTGCTCTAAGAAGAGCCAGAATAGCAGAACTCAACACGACGTTAAACAATGCGCCCTTAGGACCAAATAAAACTTGAGCAGAAAAATTCCAAACCTTTGACATAACACCGAAATCAAGCAAACCCATTTAGGGTAGGATATACTGCTGGCACCATTCTAGGTACAGGATTGCTGGCACCCTCGGAGTGCGGGATTCGCAAAGCTCGGGGCCAATGTTTCCGCAATAATGATTGCAAATACTCCATGGTACCACTAATTTCCTTCTGACTGTACCATTAATGTTTAACTGTTTTTTTTTTTATGTGAAAAAACGAATTATCCGTTTTAGCGGTGAGTTACCGCTCTTTCTTGAAAGAGACGCTGGCCAAATTCAAATTTATGTATCCTTGGAGGTGGTGTAGTCTTGTTTACGGGTATCATTAACTATAATCATAAAATATTATGGATACAAATAAAGTTAAACGTTATCCTTACCTGTAGTACCGACTTGTGCTACGACGAAGAAGTTTTTATTTGCCTTGGCTTTCCTCGATGGAAAGTGAACAGTCTATAGAGTGAAACTTCTATTTTACGCTCATTTCTTTCCGTTGGTACTTGACATTAAGCTTGCTGACAGTCGTGTGACATACGAAAAACACAAGCAGCATCTGCAGTTGTATTTTCTCATCATCTAACAGCTGAAGTCAATTGATAATATTGATTCTTTCTGGCTATTTGCTCTTTTACTTGGAATTAATATGCATCGCGTGCAGCATAATGAATGTTGTATTTCTTACGATTATTGCTGATGAAAAGACGTTTAACGTATCTTTTTTTTCTCCAAAGTTCCTATGTCCATAAATCATTTAAAGTTTAAGTATCAGTTTGGAGTAGCATTTATAGTTTAAGCGTAATTATAAAGACACGTGGATATGATCATTTATTTGTACTGCGTGTGTGATTTTTATTTTCCTCATCACAAGATCATCATAATTGCATATCTTCACTTTAATACTTCATGGCTTAAATGTATTCTTCTCACTAGTTTCGCAATGAAAATGTGTAACAAATGTAAAATCAAAAAAGGTCATTATTACGTGAAGAATTCATAAAAATCCTTTCTACAGTTGAACTTTTGCACTGAATGCATTTCGATGGAAATTTCATCCCATGTGTCGATACTAATTTAAGGTGTTTTGAATTTAGCATTATTTTCACCCTGTGTATGCAAAGATCTTTCTAGTTTTGTGTTGTTGTTAGCTGTTTAACTGCACAAATCTGCTGGTAGTATTTCGATTATCATATTGATGTTAAAATACTTATACGTTTCGGGGTTAGTTATTTTAAACTTTAAGGAGCAACTAAGACCATGTGCGGGTTGCGTGATTCTTTCAAGATCTCAGTGCGATTCTTGAAAGCATCACGCAACCCGTAAGAAATAAACTGTAAGTGTAATTCTCTGCATTAATTTTAAGCTGTAAAATGGAAACTTTTGTAAATAATAAGGAATCTAATGAGTTTTTAGATTCCTTTGCAGGAAATCTAAAAATGAGATTGCATCTGTAATTGTAAACCATGCTGTGGTTTCTGTCTCCTGTAACCTAGTTACCACAGAAAATTTTCAGTAAAATTGGTGATTACACATATCACAATAACTTTTAATACATAATATTACAAAACTTTTCTCATTGCGTGTATGCCTACCACTGCTGACAGTTCAAGGCCCTGTAATCGCCCTGGCTTAAATCAAGATGTTCTTCCAAGACTTTTGTTCCCAATTTCTCTAATAGCAATCAGCATTTAGACCCTCCCCCATTTTGGTGCGAGTTACTACTAGACTCTTATTTTAATTTATTTTCTGTTTCTTTTCCATTTAAAATTTTCAGTTTTGGTAGTGATGTGGTTCGCTAAATAGTGAATAGTACAGTGGATAGCATCGCTGCTATCTCACGTGATATGGAAAGGGCTTCGTTCAGATTCCGTCTTGATCAAAGATGAGAAATACTTCCTCCTAGACGAGAGGAACTTTTATTACGGACTTTACTTTTTGCACGGTGGCAGATTCACTCGGCTTTCCCTCCCGCAAAGAGGAAAAAAGTGACCATAGAATATGCGCATTCTATGAACCATAGAACATTATATTAGCACCTTAAGAACTTGAGTTATTACCTTGGAATGAATTTTAAATCCTTCATAACCCAATACACAGGATTTCTCTTCGAAATAAATCCCTGCCTGTTCCTCACAATTTTCATATTTGATTTGATTTGTTACAATTGGTTTGCAATACTCAAACCGACCAGATAGCACGCAGATTATAGACAAATACATTGACCAAAGCAACTAACAACGATGTTCATTATTTTGCTCTGGACATTAGGATCCAGGGTACTATGACCCATTTATTTTCAATGTGAATTTTAAATCTCTCTACGTATATATTAAGATGAAGATGTTCATAGCTCATAACTGGGAAACTCGAGAGTGGCCAGTAAATTACTTCAATTAGTTACTAATTTTTCATGTGATATGAAGGAAGCGTGATCCTATCCACTGATAATTTGTAGAACACCCACTTCTCTCAGCTTGCCGCATTCGGGTCATCAAAAGAAGGATTATTTTATTTTTCCCTGCATGTACTGTATTATCATCTGTTTTTTATACCTATTCTTGTGTGATGGATGATGGGGAAGAGATGAATGCGTACTGCCATATGTGGGGGTTTTCAGCAGACAAAGATTAGGTGTGTTCAAAGATTCTGAACTATAACTCTTTGAATTTTAAAAATAGCTATGAAGTTTTCAATGATAAAAAATAATAAATAAATAAGAATAAGCAAACATATACCTAGTATGAACAAACATTTTGTTGGGTGTGTGTGTCTTCTCGTCCTTTTTTATTATTTTTTTATAATTAAAACTCCACAGCCATTTTTTTTTAAATTCAGACAGTTATAACGATGTATCTGTTGGGAATCAGACACATGAAAAAAAGTTTAACTCCTTTCGTTTTTCAAGTCCTGAATCGATGGTGAAAGTACGGATCGTAAGTTATGAAACATTCTGTATATCGATTAACGGGATTGGGCGATGGAAGCTTAAAGACGAAAGCGGTATTCAATAATCAATACCTTATTTAATATTTATGTAATGGAATGAATTACGAAGTCAATAACAAAATTGCATTTTTGTCTCCAAGTTAATTACTAGGAATTATCGTTAGAAGAAACGACGTTTTAAAGAGAAACCATGCGATAGGCCACATGCTTTTCTCAGAAACAAATATGAGAGTTTACTTTTCTTTTTTAATACACTACAAAATATTTTTGATTTAATTGTCAACTGGGTGTGGTTCTTGCATTTAATTTCAACCACTGGAAACATTAAATACTCACCAGAGATTCTTATAATAAGAAAAACTCGAAAATTGATGTTCATAGTTCATTATAATTTTTACAAATTTGTTTGATTAGCTCTAAAGGATTATTTAGAGCAGTATTACCAAACTTTTGATTTGCCCGTGGACCTCTTTTAGCTTTTAAAGAGAACCACGGTTCCTCACATCCTAGCTCACTTAAATATGGAGTGTCTGGACGATAGTTATCCAAAATTTTTTAAATTTATAAATCAGAACTGATTTGTTATGTTTACAATCTACCTTTTTCAGACTGACGCAAAACAACTGAATAATAAACCGTCACTATTTGGGTATACAATCAATCATACTTCACTGGCTACTAGTGTGAAGAATGGTGTTGTTTTTTTTCTTCTCACAAAGTCCTTTAATGTTGGGAGTGATTGTGGACAACTGAATTCTCATGTAGGGTGCGATATACAGTCTGTAACGATATTTAGATTTTGTTTAGAAAATAAGTAAAATTCAAGGTACCCATTAGAGAAATTATCCACGGATCCCCTGAGAACTGTTCATGGATCTGAAGGGATCCGCGGAGCACAGTTTGGGAACCACTGACTAAGAGTATTGATTGAAATTTATTAAAATTAGAAAACAACACAATTAACAAACTACGAAAGATGCTGCCATTTCGTCCACTTTTGCAAAGACAAAAATACAAATTCCACGGTGTATTTATGCCGTGCCTAAAAAAGGACAGTAGAAAATATGATTCCTTCGTGTAATATATGTTTTTTTTTTATTAAATAAAAACTATTTTTATGAAAATAAAGAATTATTTTATTGAACAGCGATTTCATTTTACATAAAATTCCAAATTTGAATATTTTGTTTGTATAACTCGTTTTTTTTGACAGATTTTTGAAACAAATTATTTCGTGATTAAATATAGTAATTCTATTAGTAATTCATTATTAATCTGTCTCTTATCCCAACTAGATTTCCTGCCTCTAAAATGCACATCTCGTTCAGTATACCCACAGTCTGCAGCCTAATTTTACCCGTCTTATCATCTTCATCCTTTTTGGGTAACTAATTTCTACACTTTTCAGTACATAAAAATGAGGATAAAAAGTCTCATTTTTGCTTCATGAATATGAAGCTATATATATATATATTATATAAAAATGACAAATATAGCTTCATATGTATTTATTTACAATGCAAAACTAGTGATTCTACCCATATTTATTTACTGTCTTTAAGAACTAAGTGACATTTGCTCATTTATAGTGCGAATAAGTTGAGGTACCCAAACTGCCAGCTGGTAAAAAGACAAGGTCAAGTGGGGCTGAACCTCTGAAAGGGGGTCTACTACGTCTGTGCCTGTAATATCACGCATTGTATAATATAATGGTACCTCTGTATTGTACAGATTTACAGTCAGTTATATGTTAGCATATATCACAGTGATATATGCTAACGTACAATCAGAGTGCGTTTTGTTGTTGTTGTAGGGCTTTAGGAGCATCAGCGACTAAGGCCATATTGCTCCGTGTATATTGTCTGTAAATTGCGTGTGTTCTGAGGTCGATTTTCTGTTTTTCTGGATGAAAAACCAGAGTTTCCGAGAGAAAAAACCATGCTGCTCTAGCCTGAGACAGAATAATTCAGCCACATTGTGAAAAGGGACCATAAAGGTTCCTCACGTCATCAACGGAACTCGAACTCGGGTCTTTTCCACCCGGTGTGGGGAGGACTGCGATCCTATAAACCGTGCTCTCACGAGGGCTCAGAGTGGGCGGAAAAGGCCTGAATTCCCTTAGATAACAGGAGGAATTTTTATGGGCTCTTTTTTTTACAACGTGGCTTAAGATGACTAATTTAGTCATCTTAAGAAAAGGTTGGAGCTTTCTTTCCAGAAAACTCTGGTTTTTCCCCAGCAAACATACAAATTGACCACAGAATAATATACAAGCAACCCCTTGTGTATATTAAATAACTTGTTTAAAAATAAATTGTTTTATCTGATACTAATTACAGAGTTCAACAAAAAATTAAGTATACTTATCTTGGGATTGTAACTGTATGAGAAACATAAGATAAGTGAACACAACGCCAACTACAGTTAAAATAAAACCACGACTTAAAGCAAATGTCTTCAATCCTGTAAGCGAAGGAGGGTCTCTCAGCAGAACGGAAATGAGAAAGTAGCAGTATTCTCTCTCACGCGTATTTAATTCATTCTTCGTCATAGTGGGGTACAGCACTGCTAATCCCTCCTGGGCCTCGATAGTAATGTTAGATGCTGATAACGTTATCATAAGAAAAGAAAACGCGTAAAGAACAATACGGAGAATGTTATAATGTAACATTGAATTTCCGAAGACGCTGCGAATTTCATAGATGTCAAAAATCACATTAATGCTGATGTACATTACCGACCAGAATAATAAGGGAGCGTATACTTGATCGATATTTTTTACCATGTTGTGTAAACGAAAAAAGTCTTGGGAAAATTCTTTTAAACGGAAATCTCCGCGATCTGCAGACTGGAGGTGTTCCTCGAGTTTAAATACCCACCGCTTAAAAATAGCTTGAATGATACTGCACATGAGGAAGATGTTTACTGTGCCTATCGAGAATGGGAGGAGCTGAAACCAGATGAAAATACCGTTCTCCAATATAGCCAGGTTATAAGCTGTTTCGACTGAAATGGATCCATTTCCAATACGAATTCCGTAAAAGTAACTTTCGAAATGAATTTTCACACCACACGGGTCCAGGGAAGTAAAATGTAATACGTTCATTGCGCATCCTAACAGAATTAGAAACACGCACGAGGCATTCGTTATCCATCTAATTCTGCGCAGTCCATCGAGCTGAATATGTTTATACTGGGCTGCGATTTCCAAGAGTATTTTGTGGATCTGATTTCGTTCGTGAAGAGAATACATTGCAGTTGCCAAAATGAGAAATGTTGATGCATTATCGCACAGGTGTTTTGCTATAAATAATATAGATTTGTGACTTATAGTATAAACAATGGTATTCCCAATTTTAAAAGAAACTCGAAAGGCGTAACAGAAGATGATCACTCCTCCCCAAAGACATAATTTTCGTTTGTAGAGAAAGCCATAAAAAAATAAAGTTGCCTTTAGAGGCCACGCTTTTTTATAGAGGTAGAACTGTTTGTATTCCTGATTTCTATCTTCTTTCATATTTTTTTTTATTTCAATGATCCAAAGGCAATAAATTCATTAGCCGTCTGAAGATTCCAAATGAGTTTGGTTATTCTGTATTCCTTCCGGAGATGGTAGCCGTTTAACTTCTTTCTCATCGATATCTTTAATAAAGAAAGAAAAATAATTATTTGTTAGTCCAACTTTGTACAGGATGATCACATTGATTTTAATAAGTCAAAGGTTTTAAGTGTTAATTCACGTCCACACAATTCAGTGTCCAACTTATTTAATCAGGGAACTTTGTGGGAACAAAGTTCCCACAAAGTTCCCCTGATTAAATAACAAATAAGTGAAATTAAATAACAAAGTCACAAAGAGTTACCACTTAAGACATTTTTCGGCGATTCTTTCGCTGTTAGAAGCATTTCTGGAGTCCTTATTTTTAGCTTCAAGACAAGAAATCATGAAAAGATAGCGCTGGAAGAATGAGGGACCACAGCCATGATCAGAAGGTTCTCTCAAAACATCATGAGCAAATTCGTGGGAATTTTTAACATTCCTAGTATTATGCACCTATTTTCTCAGGCAAACTGTCAATCAGCATTTACAACGTTCTTCGGAGAATACTGGAATGTATGATAAGAAAATATTTGAAAAGTACGCCGTGCTGTTCAGCTATCCTGTCACGAATGAATATGTCGCTCTATGTGATTTTAATCATCGTCCCTATTGTTCCGATCCCTTTCCACGAGATTACCACATCTTTGGTCAATAGGGAAACAAAAACAAACTGTGAGAGGTGAGCGGTTTTACAAACGGGTGATGATGCGAAAACCACAATAAGAAGAGATATAAAAGAGATTTAATTCTCCCGAAATGACTTTAAAGGTTTTTATATAACACTAACTGAATACTAATAGGGTATAAAACATAATCCAAGTTTTCCGAAAACTAGGCTGTTCTCTTTAGCGGGCGTTTCTCCCTCCAGTAGATCCATACCTGGACATTTGTTATTTTTAATGGACTTAACAACGGTATTGCATTGCTTCCTGGTCTTGGTAAAGTTTATGAGAAGCTTTTAGCCATGCGGATTGCTATTTGCCAAAGAAGTAATATTGGCGTTTCTAACAAACAATATGGTTTCACTCCTGGTGTAGGTACCGAGGATGCGCCTCACTCTTTAGTTCGCATTGTTCAGGAATCGAATTATAAATATACCTTGGGAATTTTTGCTGGTACCTTTGATTCCATTAGTTGGGACAGTGTACTGATGATGTTGCGCATGGCTAAATGTTCTTTTAATATTTTCTCTATAATTAAAGATTACTTTAGCGATCGCACAGTAACAGATAAGTCGAATTTTGGGTCAACGCGTCGTGTGACTCGAGGCTGCCCGCAAGGATCTGTCTTTGGTCCTTTAATGAAAATAAGCTAATAAAAATGAAAAAAAAATAAATAATACAATTCCACCGGATAAAAACTGATAAAATAAGATACCTGTCTGTACAATAAAAATATAAAACGGAATAAAATAAAATAAAGCAATGCAGATAAAACACCGATCAAAGCGAAAAAATACCTAAGCTTTCAGAAGCGTGCCCTTTCTTTTTCAACAGTGAACCTTATCGTACAGTTTATCCTTAAATACCAGCAGGCTCAAGGTCCACAGCACGTGTTTCTACAGTAGCATGGGCAGTATTCTCCATATGCGCACTGGAACCGGGAATGGCTCGGGAGCGTGCCAGGCGGAACCGTTCATCCCGTCCAAGAATTACAGCTTCGAAGCGGGGGATGAATGCAGATTCCCCTGTCTCTATTAATAGAGTTACTCTCAGAGGAGCAAATTCGCAAGCTCTTGAGCTACTTGCGTTCCCAAAATCTGTGTGCCCGGTCGACGATAACAGCTTCGTCAGAAGAGATTTGATGGATCTCCTCCCAAAAATGCTCCACCACAGCAGACCTCCCATAATCTGCGGTCTTTATCGCGCTGATATGCTCCCCCATGCGATCTTTAAACCGACGCTTTGTTTCACCAATATAACATTCCCCGCAATCCGGGAATATTATCTCATATACAACCCCACTTACAAACATTCCATAGGTATGGGGTCCTTAACCTGTGACACAACTGTGTGCAACCTCCACCCTATTAGCTGCACACACGTGTCTGGCAATCGCGCACCACCCGAGTTAAACTTAATTGTAAACATGTTTAAAAGTTATGCAATAAGTTAATATATATTTTATTTTATTGTTTTTTTTTTTTACAGCTTCATCATATTCGAAGATGGACTTAGTAGCTGACAGGATTTTTCTGAGCTTTGGAGTTCAAAGAGACGGTCACGTAAATATGAACTCCATGAACGTTCCGGACCCGAGAAGACGCTGTGCCAAGCCTCTTACGAGCTGTTTCGCACAGCGATGGATGCAAATCTTCTCAGCTGCCTCTTGAGGAACTACCCACGAATCATTTAATTATGAGTCTTAAGGAACTACCTTAAGACTCATAATTAAATGGAAAAAAATCGATAATAATTTACATTAGTTAAGTTATAGAATCAAACATTGTGCACGCACTCATTGTGTACATACCTGCTTTGAATCGGGAACAAGGGAGATGCAGGTCCTTTGCACTTTATTTCGTATACAAATTGACAGTACAGCCTTTCGTTTTTATTTAATAAGAAATAATTTCCTGAGTGAAAGGACTACTTGCGTGTTCACCTATCGATTGCATGAAACTCGTCATTTATGTTTGGACAGAGTCATCACTACAGCAATATGTCATTTGAATTCGCAGAAATATGGGAATTCGAACATCTCTATTGACTTTAGTACCGGATGTTTGCAAACCTGAAATTACCGCATAATGACGGTTGGATGCAATTGGTACTCCACACGTTGAGTAAGACGATGGATTATCCTGGAGAACCTTCCAATTTAAGTTAAGTTTTTGAAACCGAGTTTTTATAGATGGCGAGCAGTTGCTTTCATGAATTGCGGTTCACGCCTTGTTCATGCGTTGTGCCTCATGGTCTGTGCACCTGCCTGCTTGTTGCTAGAAGAAGGATATGGACGGATAGTGGAAATTTTACGTGAACAGTCGGGTGCGCTTGAGGGAGGCACAGTAATTATAATGACCGTCTCTCCACCCCGTAAGAAAGTACCCAGGTTCGAATTCCGTCAGTGACGCTAGGAAATTTTACGGGCATTTTCCACACCCAGTCTAAGATGGTCTCGGCATGATTTCTTATCATGGATCCCAGGTTTCAGAAAACAGACAGGCAAAATGACAAGACAACAAACGCAATTTACAGATATTGTACACATAGAAATTTACTGTCTTCGCAGATACCATATTGGTTGTAATCATCTTCCCCTCACACCGTTTAGAAAAGGTCTGGCGTTAATGACGCGAGGAACTTTTATGGACCCTTCTCACTGTGGCTAAGTTATTCAGTCTAAGGCCAGGATAGGAAGCTTTTTCCCTCCTGGAAATGAAGCAAACAGTCCAGAGAAAACACGCAATTTGTGAATATAATACACATGGATGGATGAGGTTGTTCTCTCTCTCTGATAACGAAATAAAAAATAATTAAATCCTAATATAAAAACGTTTATATTAGGGTTACCAGATATCAGAGTTCAACGTGCCTCTCTCTCTCTCTCTCTCTCTCTCTCTCCCCCCCCCCCCGTCGGTCAGGTTGTTCACATTTTCGTCCATTCTGGAATTTCACAGGAAGCCATTCTGGCTTCCCATAAAATTACTTATACTTGTGAAGAATGTTCAGCTTAAATCGAAACGTGATAACAGTTTTCTAATCCACAGATTTTTAATTAAACTTCAGAAAAGGATTAAAAACGCACTTCTTTGTTACCATATCTACAGTGCGATTACGAAGAAATACTACCGAAAAAAATTTTATCCTGGATAATCAGATTTGTGTATTTGTATTCTTTTTTATTCGATTTACTGGAAGTTTCCAATTTTTTCATGCACTTATGAAACTTTGTGGTTTCAGTTTCGATTGGCTTTTTTTTTAAATAACACTAACACTAAAAGAGCTAAAATTTTAAAATTCACATTAGCTATGCGTCATTCGATGCTTATCAAGGGAAAACTATTCCGATTGAAATCTATCGTTTACTTTTTGCGTTACAATAAAAAAAAAACAATTTTCTATTGCACTTCAACAGTGCGCTTCTTTGTACTAATAACTCCCCTTTTGTGACAAAAAGGTTGCTAAATAGTTAGTTAATAATTCTATAAAGTTCATTTATAAATTGTTGTCCAGGCAAGGACGTACTCAGAGAGCTAGCGTTGAGCTCTCACATGACAGTCGTTTCTCCCACCCTTGTTATTCACAACAACTGGAAAGACTCAAATAGACAACGTTTTCGTTAGTTCCTCAGTTTTAAGCCAAGCCCGGGTACTAGAAACATTTTTCAGTTACCATATTTGAGATACTATACTAACGACCATTAGTGACTACGGATCCTTCATCCTGGGTGCCCGGCACTCAGTAGTTACCCGATTTATTTTTTTTTAATTCCGAACCACAATATCCTGTTTCTTCAAATACAACGTCTGTTGTATTTGAAAACATCAAAATATGTTTTCATTTGTAAAATTACCTGTTTTTGTAAATTAATTGTTCGATTTGCCCAGAAGTTTCAGGAGGCTGTAAAAATGTAAACCCCTGGCTTTTTGGCCATGAAGGGCATTAAAGATTATCTCTCTCTCTGTCTGACATAATGACAAACATGTTGATATGGGTTCATTTTTCAAGGCATAATCAAGTTTTCATTACGACGTTATCACCTTCATAATCGAAGATAGGATCTATTTCTTCCATTTCTATTCAAAAATATTTATTTGCGTCCTTAATATGACCCGTAACATTTTCATCTGAGAAACGAAGTACAGCCTGATTGTGTTCGTTTGTGATTATACACTGCTAGCTATAATAAACATAATGCGGAAGGCTGAGTTCTGCTCTTAATTATTCTTAATGCAATCTGCCACTCAAGTAAATTAACAACAAAACCTGTGAGACATAAAGAACACTGTACGTTGTTGTGAGCAAATTAATTTTGCTATGAACTGCATCAATCTCGTGTTGTGAAGACCCTTCACCGCGAGTTATCCTGGTATTGCACTCTACTTAATATAAACATGAAACCATTGCTCAGAAAAGAGAAGTACTTGTAGTGTTAGTAAAATAGAGGTGTAGTCGGTGGGGGGAGATTAGCAACAAGTGTGCTAATTGCCACACCGATTCACTGAATAATTATTAATATAAATAATTATGAATAATTCAGTTGGCAGTCAGAGAAAGTGAATGTGGAGCAATTAGCTCCAAAATTATATTCAAGAGAGAGATGAAGGATAATTGGCTTAAAAGATTAGTAGACAAATTTTTGTTTTTCGTTGATCTGTTTTAATACTTTGTAAATTTAATTTCTGTTATTTTATAAATTTAATTTTGTGATTTTCTTAATATTTTGTAAATTTAATTGTTATATTTTCTAAAAGTAATTCCCCTCTGTTACATTCGTTTTGGTATTTATAAGCTTAAATTTTTAAGTTCAGTTAATAAAGTTATACAATAGATATTCCTTGAACATGTCACTCAAGGAATATCTCTAGGTAAACTGTGTTATTCGAAAATAATAAAACCACTCAAATTTACGTTGGTTTCATTACATCTATTTGCGATTTGGAAATACGTAGATGGGGTCAAAAGGTTTCCCGGTATTTCCTGTCACTTCTTCACTGACTTCAGAGTCAGTAACTTATTTAATACCACATATTTAAAAATGTGTACTAAGGTCCTCGACAATCCACTAATGCATTAAGCCAATGCAATAATGTTACCCACGGGACATAAGTAAATTGGGACTATAAACGTAATTCATTAGATTCTGGTCCACAAAACTAAAATGATATTAAGCAAACCACTCGTTATTATGTAATAATAATTACTGTTTTTGCAGTCATTGAAGAAGTACTAGAAAATACCGCAAAACCTTTGACTCCATTATGTTCACATTTACAAATCGGAAATAAAAGTTATTAAACCAACGTATCAGTACTTAACGGTTCCTACAAGATCCTCTACCCATACTACTTCAATCCTTACTGAAATCAAAATGGCCGTAGTTGCTTTTATAAGTGCAGTGAGGTGAGTTCATTGCTTGTGTAGCCAGTGACGATTCGCATTTATTTCAGCTGCCAAATAAAAAAATTAATTAATTAATATAAATAAATAATCTTAATAATAATAAGAAAATGGGATTTTTTTTTTTTAGAGGGGGATATTTTTCCTACTTTTTTTTCCCCGGGATTCATCACTGAAAGCTATAAAATTATTTAGAAAACTTTGCAATATAAGAGTCAGTTATGAACTCAATTAAAGAGGAATCCTTTACTTTTGCAACTTATTATATTACTTGGGAAGGAGTTAAGTTAAAAGTTACCAAAAATAGTAATTTGTAACTTAATTGTCAACTTCGTAATTACTTCTGATTTATGTTTAAAAACGAAATACGCTGTACAGGTACTAGTACTTTCCTTTCTTTTGCCAAACAAATTGCAGTAAAAATTATGGAAGATGGTTTTATGCGCATACTCACTGTTGATCATTTTACTGTGTATCATCACAGCCCACTAGGCCACATTGAACTAACTTTCAGAACCCGCAAAACATCAGGTTTCACACGCACACACGTCCATGAATAACTCATGTTTGAATGCATAATACGGTATACATATAAGCAATACTATATCTAGTAGAAGAAGCGTCCAATGAAAATTAATAACATAAAACAACAGAACTTGTTGGACGATGAACAACGCTGTGGAGCAGTCATCTGTCGAAGCTAACATTGAGGAAATACTGCAAGTATGAAAATTAATTATTCAAATAGCTGCTTTCGGAGTCGCTGGCTTTTTCCCAAGGAAAAAGAGTCAGGCTGAACATCATCACGGAATGAACAAACCCTCATTAAAATGTCAAGTCAACCATTCCGGATGCAAGTAAAGAATCGAAGGAACCTCCTTCGCCAGTGGAAATCTTGCTCAACTGTTTTATATGCCTTTACTTACATTACTGCTTTGTACAATTTTTCTAATTTTCGTATATGTTCACTTAGGTATAAGTGACTCATACGGTTCAGTGTTGGGTCCACTGTTGTTTTGTATATTTATCAATGAAATTGATGAAGGTATATCAAGCTTAGTGTCAAAGTTTGCAGATGATACAAAGGTTGGCAGGGTTGTTAATGACAGTAATGGCAATGTGCTACTGCAACAGGATCTAGATACTTTTGTCAGGTGGGCTGAGAAGTGGCAGCTGAAGTTTAACCTTGACAAATGCAAAGTACTGCATATGGGTGGAAGTAATCCCAGAGAAACGTACCAACTGTGTGGTCCTACACTTAAGGTGGTAGCAAATGAAAAAGACCTGGGAGTAATTGTGCAGTCAGGTATAAAGTTTTCTGAGCAATGCAGACAGGCTGCCAGGGCAGGTCATGGGATTTTGTCAATGATATATAGGAATTTTGCTAGCAGGGAAAAGGAGGTGATTGTCCCTCTGTATACGGCAATGGTGAGGCCACGCCTTGAGTACTGCGTACAGGTCTATGGGCCTCAATTTAGGAAGGATGTAGATTTGCTTGAGCGTGTACAGAGAAGAGCAACAAGATTAGTGAGGGGAATGAAATTATCATCTTACCAAGAGAAGCTTACGTTCTGTAAATTGCAATGGCTGAAGACTAGGCACCTGCGCGGTGATCTGATTGAGGTGTATAAGGCCTTGAATGGATGAGCACGCTGAATTCTGATGGAATTCTTCCACTTGTTCAGATTACGAACCTAAGGGGGAATAAAGGAAAAACAGATATAGAATAAATGTGGAAAATTTACCTTTAGCCAGCGGGTGGTTAATTGCTGGAACAAATTTCCGTCTGCCGTTGTGGAAGTTGATAGGTTGAATAAATTTAAGGAGGAACCTTAAATATTTAGAGGGAATTGTTGTGTGAATTTATTTTTTTTTTTTGGCTGATGCTGCATAAGCTCATACACGTGCTTTCGCTACTACTAAACCTTACCAACTTTCGTACCTTCATCTGTTGCTGCTACGTACGGCTTAAGTCACTTCGTCTCGCATTTTAGTTCCTAACCCACGGAAGTAAGTTACTTCCACGTGACAACTGGCTGGGCACGCCGAAAGACTTCAAAAACATAATGGTGCATCTTGTTGTGCGATGAGTAAGTAACCAGAAAAAATAAATAAGTAAAATAGCATGAGCTGCATTTAAATAACTTAACAAAAACCTTTGTTGAACAATACCCAATTAAAACGAACTATTTTCGCAATAACACACACACACAAACAAAAAAAGGAGTTCTAATTGATTTTGGCTTCCTCATGAAAAAAAGTTTTAATTTTCCAAGTTACAGGTGTACAAACAACAAAACAAACGCATACATAAAACTTAATCGGGACAAATAATTCCTCTGTAATCAATCTCTATATTTTCGAAAAAAAACCGATCCTAATTCTTTGACACATCTTCTCCCCGGACGGCACCACAGTATTGCCTTCTCCTTCTGCCAGTTGCCCCAACTGTTTCCTCGTTAGGGACAAATAGGTCTGGGTGACATCAAAATCAATGATACTGTTGGCACACACTACATTTTGTAAGAAAGATTCCAAATTCCTCGGCAATCCTCCCAATGAATGGCGTCACATCAATATCAACGATTTCTTCTCTTTCTGCCGATATTGCCAACTGCTCCCTGGTTAGTGACAAAAGAGGGGTGGGTGTCACTCCATCAAGATGAGTGGCATCCCTTTTACTGGTGCGATACCAACGGACAGGTCTGTTTGTTTCAGCAATGCCTCTTTGCCGATTCCATCTGTTTCCTTCCATTGTTGTTGCTGCTAAAAAATGAAATATTACCGTTATTTAAAGTAAAACAAAAACAAATTAAAATAATTACACGCTAATTTTTAACTGGCCTTAACAATCTTAAAAACTATACTCTTACAAAGTATGTTCAGTACTTATTGATAGAAACTTTAAAAATCGTATTCATTTATGATATTGTTTCTACTAAAATTAATTTAATCGTGCTACTCTCCATTTTAGCAAACACGCAAGTACTTTAATTTTACTAAATAAGCACACGTATTCATTTAAATTACGTTGTAAGAACCATCATTCTAAGCTATTATAGAGAAATCGTTAAGAAAACTAAAAATATTTTATTTGTTTTATAAATAGATATCAAAACTTACCTTTTTTTACTCCCAACCTTACTTCTTCACTTAATTAAGCTGGAATTTTTACTTCTTACTTCTCGAATGAAACGCCTCAATGTGCCGTTCAACGAAAAGTTCAAAGACAAACTTTAATTTCCAAAACATGCATTTATATATCCAACCATTTGTCAGCGTTAACCAATGAAATCAATGAAAGCATTTAACCTCGAACCCAAATTTCTTAAAATTAAATGCACTTAGCCAAGAACCCAAATGACTAAATTTGGTTGGAGGCTAATCCTTTCGCAGGTGCCCTGCAGCAGTTTATCGTTTGACATGATGGCTTTCAGTAGGTGCCACAAAAGATATAGGAAAATGACGCATGCCTTGGTGAACGAAATTCAATTTAACCAATCACGATTATTTATTATTATATAAAAAATATAAAGTTATCACATTAAAATAGATAAATAACATGTTTTCTTATTTATTTCGTAAAATTCGTCTTTACATATATATATATATATATTTTTTTTTTTTTTTTTTTTTTTTTTTTGCATGAATAATTGTTCAATACAATACCCAGAAACAAATGCTACCAATGACAGTCTTGGGCAAATTAATGTGAATGGACAATTTTTAAAAAAGTTACATTTATTTAATGATTCAAGTACAAAAAAAAAAAAATAAATAACAATACACTTTTTATTATTTAATATGAATTCCTTTGGCCCTTTTATTATATCTTTTGAGATAGGGGATATATCCCCTTTCCCACCTTGTTTAAACATCCGAAAAATGAATGAATCCTCAATGGGTTATTTTCAAATTGCCAGTTTTGAAGCAAATGGGAAATCAAAACATTGTTCCGATGTATTTTATTTGTTGTTCAAACCTTTAATTACATTTATTTTTGAAACCAACTTTTATCGTAGCAGAAATCTTTGATTTCCGTATGCAGATTTTTCTACTTTTTTAAGCCTATCTTTAAGGATATTCCACATATCTTCAATTCGCAATGGGATTAAAGTGACAAGTGTTTCACGGCTATACCGAACCATTTATATTGTTTTCTATAAAAAATAAATAAATAAGGAGGGGCATTTGTGGGTATATAATAAATAAAGAGACTTGATAATGCTCGGTTATATTTTAATGCGAGTAATAATAGAAAACATACATGATAAGAATAAACACTACAACTGTCACCAAAAACACGTGGAAATAAAAGCAAAAATATATGTCTTTTATCATTATTTCTGTTGATTCTTTCTTAGTAGCAAATTCAACTTTACATCAACGGAGAAAGTTTCTGTTAATATTTCCAGACAGTGTCAATAAGCTGTTCCTGTATTCTTATCCCCAATAAAGACTGCGAAATAGGGGTAGGATTTGTTAATAGATGATCTGAAAAGGTGCACGAAAGTTATTTTCCTCACAATACGAATTTCAACTGTACTTGTAACAAAAATTAATTTCATTAATATTTTGTGGAACTAGATGTTATAGCCAATGGTCAGGCATTTCTATTCAAAAATATAAGTACGCCTGCACACAATGGTTCAAGCCCCTCGTGATTACTAAATATGGCGCGGTTTTTATATATCGTGCATCTTGTGAAATGTCTCTCTATCTGTATTAACTAACAATAAACAGATAATTTATTATTATATATTTATTTTTAAATTCTGAGTCATAACATCGTCTTTCCTCTGCTTCCTTCAGATAAATTGTCTGATATAATGAGAAATATATCGATATGTTTTGATTTTTAAAATCATAATCAAGTTTGCATTAACCTTCATGATCGAAGACAGGATCTATGTTTTTCCATTTCTGTTCAGAAATATTTATTTGCATAGTTAATATGACCTGGTACATTTTCATCTCATAAATAATATACAGGCTGATTGAGTATTAGTTATACATTAACATAATGCGCAAGATGGAGTACTGCTGTTATTATCCTTGATATAATTTACCACTAAAGCAGCGGTGGGCAACAGCCGGCCCGCGGGCCACATACGGCCCGCGACGATGTTGAATCCGGCCCCCTCGGTAAATGCATAAATATAGAAAATCCATACCTGACTACACTGGCTGTAATCGTTCGGCTTAATTCGGTTCAATCGGGAATCGCGGCCAGTACAACAGTAACCAAGTGATTCTACGCAGCGTCAAAGAGTTATTTCCTAATTATTATTGTAGCATCGATCGAACGAAGTTCCTTTGGGTTTGACTTCTTATTGAAAAAAAAAAAAAAAATAATATTGGTGCGAGATATTTTATGTTTTATGCCTTTTCTAATTATTACAATTTTTAATTTAATATAATTTATAGCCCATAAAATGAGCCGATTAAAAAAAAAGAAAAATTGATGCCGAATGCCGCATTTTCAATGATAATTGGACATTCAGATATTTTTTTAAAAAATACATTAATAATTTGGTAATTCAAGTAATATAACATTTTTAGGTTCTGATTTTTTTTATTAAATCGTTCAATCTATTCCGGCTCGCATCATGATACGAAAATTTCATTCGGCCCGCTGACGAAAAAAGTTGCCCACCCCTGCACTAAAGTAAATTAAGAACAAAACCTATGAGAGCTAAAGAACACTGTACGGTAGTTTCAATCTGTGTACGCTTGCTATGAAATGCATCAATCTCGTGTTGTGATTACCTTCCATCTCTAGTTATCCTGGTATTGCACAACTTAATATAAACATGAACAAGAGAAGTACTCGTAGTGTTAGTAAAATGAATGCTATTACCACGTCAGCAACAAGTGGGGAGGGGGCAGAAACGGATACTTAAAAAACTAAAAAGGGTTTTCAAGAACAGCCATTGTACAGTAAATTCGAGTAACGTAATGAAGTGAACACACTGGTGTAACTTTTGCTTATTAGTGCCAATTTTATATCATGCCAGCTTTCAAAAACAGTGGATATCAATTTATGCTATGATTCTGTACTACCTGTCAATTGATAATTAAACTCAGTAAAATCTTAAAGCTTTTAAATTACTTTGCCTGATTAACTGCTATTTATGCTGTTGAATTAATTATAAATGGTACTATTAGAAGGTTAACGAAGCGGCAAATTGAAAAAGCGCAAGAGATGTTATATTACTGATTTACTACCACTGTGCATGCGAACAAAGTTCCACAGAATAATCAGTATATTTTCCATAACAAACAATCTTCCAATTTTTATTTACTTTGACCTGACCAATTAAAAAAGGACAAACAGCACAAATGCAGTATCAAAGTTGAATTTTTTTTTTAGGAGTTGTTGGCGCATAATGTTCTGTGGCCATAATCGAACCCAAGATTTTTGCAGTACTTTGAGCCAAGCCCGAGGCGGGAATCGAACCTGCGACCTTTGGGTTGCCAGGCAGGCACTATACCCACCCGGCTAGTCCGGTCGGCTTCAATATTGAATAAGAAACTAATTACAAAATCCTATTTTGTAATTACTTTAATTACAAAATAGGTTAAATTTAATTTTCGCGAAGGCAAGATTATTATTCGTCTCTCCTTCAACCAATAATACTCTCAATAGTTCAGCATTCGAAACTAAAAACGCATTGTCAAAATCCTGTATTCAAAGTCGTGCCAATACTTACAAAATAGATTATTTAATACTAATTCCCGAAGCCAATTTCTTAGTCGGCAATGGCGACCGTCTTTGTCGAGCCCTGCCCATTACCACAGGTTATAGCTATGTCCCTACTGAGCAGCACTTCTGATTTAAAGTGCGTGGTGCAATACGGAGGCAACTCGTGATGTGTGTTTCAAATATAAGACACACCCATCTCGTAGCGAATTAATTTCTCTGCAGACTGCTCTAATTTCCACCCACACATGCATTGAATAATTATTAATATACTAATAATTAAATTGGCAGTCAGAGAAAACGGGTGTAGTGCGATTATCTCTAAAATTATATTCAAGAGAAATGAAGCATAATTGGATTAAGAGAATTTGTTTTTGGTTGATTTGTTTAAATTCTTTGTAAATTTAATTTCTTAAGTTTCATTTCGCCATAGGTTAACTGTGTTATTGGAAAATAATAAAAGCACTCAAACATTCGTTAATTTAATTACGTCTGTTTCCCGTTTGGAAATACGTTCATCGAGTCAAAGGTTTCCTGGTATTTTCTGACACTTCTTCACTGACTTCAAAGCCAGTAACTCTTTTTTTAAATCTTATTTAGCACCAATATCCAGAAATGTGTACTAATGTCCCTGAAAATCCACTAATGCAATAATGTTGCCCATGGGACATTAATAAGAATTAGTATTGAGCCTATAAAGGTAATTCATTAAATTCTAATCCACCAAACCAAACCTGGCAATGAAATTAGTAGTATTTGTACTGCCGAAGCAAGTACGAATGAGATTAAGAAATTACTTATTATTATATAATAATAAATTACTGGTTTTGCAGTCACTGAAGAGGTTTTAGAAAATACCCTAAAAAATGTAACTCCATTATTTCCAAATCAGAAATAAAAATAATGAAACCAACGTAGGTTTGCTTGCTTTGTTGTATAAATAATTACTTTGCTTAATTTAAATTGCGTATACTTAATGGTTTTTTACAAGATCCACTTCGGATAATTCTTCCAAGGATATCTCAAATGGTGTAATGGTGAGTGCATTGCTTCTGTAGCCAGTGGCGATTCGGATTTAGCTGCCAAAGTTGTGTGACGTCATTCAGATCTGACCTCTTTTCTCACAAGTAAAGTAATAAGATAGAAATATCTTATTAACAAAAAAGGATTCACGCTTCATGAATTCAGAAATGAACTTAACATTGCATAGTTTATGAAATAATCTTTTTTTTTTTTTTTCTCCTTATCCCTGCTAGAAAAATTTCTGTACATTATTCACAAAACAAAACCCCATGAAATATCCGAATATTGTCGTCAAGGAAAAAGATGTCCCCAGTTCGTTTTCACTTTCCCCTACCCGAGGGTTACCAGATCTAGAATTCAAAAACTAGTACATTTAGTTTTAAAAATGAGGACATTTTAAAAATTATATTTATTATTAAATTTACGATCGTTACTGTCAATCATTTTCAGTAAGTTTGGATTACAATGTAACTATAAAATGTTTTACAATCCATTTTCAAATTATAAGTAACTAACGAAATAACTATTCAATGTATTTGATTTCTAAATTTTGCTCCACTACTGATTGCTAATTAATGAAAAGACAAGCTCTACGTTCACATTGTGGCCAAAAATAGAAAATGCATATTGAGTAATTTTTAAAAACTTGGAACTCTTGCATTAACTGAAATATTCAGCCCACTTTCTATGGGTCAATAAATTTTCTCAATTATCATCTTTCTTTTTCTAAGAAAGAAATTCATAAATTGGTCGAATAATCTGCTATCATCGATTTTCAATGAGACAAATGAGGCTGACACAGTCCACTTGCGTAATTTGGGGATAATACAGTCCACTTAATCCAACCAGCGCATTGTCCTTATTTATTCTGTTGTATTGATTAAAAGGTGCAACGCCCAGAATATTTAATGGAAATTCATTTTATGATGAAATGATTTTTTAAATTACAAAAAACTAAGACGCAAGTGTAAAATCTGCGAGAACGCCCTAAAAACTAGGACATGTCCTCAGAAACGAGGAAGTCTGGTAACTCTATCCTACTGCGAATGTAGTACCACACAGACGACACGTTTATCACACATTACTGCTACCCATGTGCAGCTATTTTCATTTGTCAATGTTAAAATTCAATTGCCTTTTCTCAACCCATTTGCCAAATTTTTTAGATCTTGTTGCAGCGCAGCATACTCTGATTGCTGTGAATAATCACCTTACCAACCTTCGTACCAGGCTTAGACATTAAGCCTGGATATACAATTAATAATGTCATTCATCAATATCATTAAAAATGACCCAGCACTGAACCTTGGAGGACTCTACTAATAACATTAGTTTACGAAGAGCACTATCCGTTGATAACCACCTTCTACCCAAGCAGTAGCTTACCCTTAATGCCACACTGTTCCAATTTGTACATCAGTTCCAATTTGGTTATCCCCTGTCTCTATTAACAGAGTTACTCTCAGAGGAGCAAATTCGCAAGCTCTTGAGCCACTTGCGTTCCCAAAATCTGTGTGCCCGGTCTACGATAACAGCTTCGTCAGAAGAGATTTGATGGATCTCCTCCCAAAAATGCTCCACCACAGCAGACCTCCCATAATCTGCGGTCTTTATTGCGCTGATATGCTCCCCAATGCGATCTTAAAACCAACGCTTTGTTTCACAAATATAACATTCCTCGCAATCCGGGCATTTTATCTCATATACAACCCTACTTACAAACATTCCATAGGTATGGGGTCCTTAACCTGTGACACAACTGTGTGCAACCTCCACCCTATTAGCTACCACATGCGTCTGGCAATCGCGCAGCACCCGAGTTATACGCTCAGTTAGGCCCGGATAGTAGGGAATGTATGATATAAATGTAAGAAAAGAAAGGAAAAAAACTGACTCGAGTAAATAATACGAAGGTCTTTGAGATAACAGAAGAGGAGAAAAAAACAGTATGTACTGGAACTTAAGAACAAGTTTGAACTGCTGCAAACTGCTCAGGACCAAGATATTGACGAGGAATATTACAACTTTCTGAAAGTGATAAAGCCCAAGAAACCTACAGGTAAAAAGAAATCCAAAGAAGAAAAAATTAGTCAAGAAACACTTGTTATGATGAACCGAAGGCGACAAATGAAGAGTAAGATAAACACTGACAAGGAGAAAACTCAGTATACTCAATTTTCCCCTTGTCAGTGTTCATCGTACTCTTCATTTGTCGCCTTCGGTTCATCATAACAAGTGTTTCTTGACTAATTTTTTCTTCTTTGGATTTCTTTTTATCTATAGGTTTCTTGGGCTTTATCACTTTCAGAAAGTTGTAATATTCCTCGTCGATATCTTGGTCCCGAAGTCGATATCTTGGTTATGCAAAGCCATTAGATAAAGACTCAGAGAGGACATAAGAAGATTTAACACAAGAAAAGTAAAACAAGCATTAAGGGAAAACAAGGGACTTAAATCAGCAGCCATGAGCAGTAATACAGAAAGACAAATGATACTAAATCTGAAAAATAGCGATGGTGTACTTATAAATAGCAGAGAAGGCATAATTCAAATAGCCGAAGACTACTATAGAGAATTACACAAGAAGCGAGGGAATGATGTCAGCAGGGGGAAAATTATCGCAAATTAGTAACACATACAACATACTCGATATTCTTCCTGATGAGGTAGAACATGCGTTGAAGAAAATGAAGAATCAAAAAGCCCCGGGGGAAAATAAAGTTACTGTAGAGTTGTTAAAATTGGAATGAAGAGACATGACACAGGAACTGGCAAAACTCTTCATAAAATGCATTAGAAAAGGAGTGACGCCTAACGAGTAGCATAATGCAATCGTAGTTTTGCTGCATAAGAAAGGAGATTAATCAGAATTTGGAAATTATGGACCAATTAGCTTGTTATCACACATCTACAAGTTGTTCACAAGGGTCATTACTAACAGATTAGAAAGAATACTTGACGAGAATCAACCGAAAGAGCAAGTTGGCTTTAGGACAGAATTCTAAACTATGGATCACCTTCACGTAATGTCACAGCAAATGGAGATAGCCTGGCATTTTTGGATTATGAAAAAGCATTTGACTACATACAGCATTAGGCAATGTTTAGGACAATGGAAGACAAGGCATAGATATCCCATATATTATGATTTTGAAGAAAATATATGAGATTGCTAATTCTTTATTAGACTAGACATCGACAGTAGCAAATTTAAAATTGAGAAAGGAGTTAGACGAGGAGACACAATATTTCCGAAGTTGTTTACTGCTGCCCTTGAGGAAGCTTTCAGAAGACTAGACTGGTCGCAGAAAGGAGTCAATGTGAATGGAGAATACCTAAACCATTTACGATTTGCAGTTGACATTGTGGTCATAAGCCACGATTCCAAAGAATTAGAGGAAAATCTTAATCTATGCAGAGTTAGTAAGGATTTTGGACTAAAGATGAATATGGCTAAAACAAAAGTAATAATGAACAATTATACCACAGAAAGGGAAATAATGATTGAAGTAGCAGTAATTGAAAAGGTGGAGTCATATATACTTATCTGGGACAAGTTATTATATGCAATAATGATAAATGGCTGGAAGTCAAGAGACGAATAAATTTTGGATGGATAGCATTCGGGAAATATAGTCAGATAATGAGGAGCAATATTCCACTTTGTCTGAAACGTAAAATAGTGAACCGAAGTATACTCCCCACCATGACTTATGGAACAAAAGAATGGAAGAGAAGCTGAGCACTACACAGCGAAGAATGGAACGAATTATATTGGGAATCAGACTGTTAGATAAGAAGAGAAACACATGGATTAGGCAGCGAGCTCAAGTAAAGGGCATTTTTAGATGGGCAAAGAAAATAACAGAATGGTACCCAAGAGGAGCTAGAAGAAAACCTGAAAGACAACGACGGAGATGGACAGATGAAATTCATGGGTTTGTGGGTAGTAAATGGATGGCCATTGCACAAAACAGAAGGAATTGGAAAGTTGCTTTAGAGGCCTTCATCCCGCATTGGATTGAAAATGGCTGATGATGATAAGTAGGGAATGTATGTGCGGTGTGAGTGGTGTAAACGGCTCTCTACGTCTGTGCCCCGCTTATCGGATACATTTATCTATGATCCTCTGGGCAGCCACATTTTCCGATATCTGCTGTGAGACCTTTAATTTCTTCTTTTCTATCCTTGGAGGTACTGCAATGGGTCCCAGTCCTATCCTGTAAAATCCTAATGACGCTATTCTTGTGATGGTTGGCTTGTGCTGTATTGCAATGTGTGTATTGGCCCCGGAACATGAGTTTCCTATACACACTCTATGGCCCTACCTATGTACCAACACATCAAGGAAAGGGAAGGTATCCTTTACTTCCACCTCCGAGGTGAACTGAATAAACGTGGAAAATCTATTGAGCAAACGAAACATCTCATCCCCTCTCACCCTCCGAATAATCGACGTATCGCGCATGGGAGGTATGAGGTATGTTTCGGTTCTAGCGGCACCTGGGATTTCTCCCATCTCCGCCTGTGTTCGTTGTATAGTGTATTCGTGTCTAACGGTACCAGTGGTTTCCCCCATCTCCGCGTTGCTTTCATTGTGGGTGTGACAGTTCACTGTAAAGGCCAGAGATTTAAAAGTGTATGGATATTGTATGAGTGTAGTCGTGTGTATCGTTGTTCTTCTGGCCATTTAGCCGCTAGACCCCTGCTGGGGCCTAACGTTGTCCACACTAGATATATATTCTGGCAGGTTCTACCACCTAATTTCCTGAGATTTCAGTGGCTAGGACCTAAAAAAAAAAAAAAAAAATATATATATATATATATATATATATATATAAAATAAATATTCTCGCTCGGTGGGGGTTAAGAAAATTGAGTAGAAAGGCCAAACGAGTTTAGTGTGAACGCAATTAAAGTTAGTCGTTATTAATTTTTAAGTTATGTGGCGTGTACACCAGCGTATTAGGTAGAGTGGGGGGGAGACAGAAGGCTGGGAGTAAAGAGAGAAATACGGGGACGATAGAGAAGGCGACCCCAGATAATTAGTGGGGCAGGCCCATGCCCCAACATGCGAAGAGAGGAGTGGCAAGGAGTTGAGGGGACGGAAAATACCGTCTCCCCTGCTGGGGGCGAGAGAGGAAAAGATAGGACCATGCAAGGAAGCATGGTTTGAGAGCCAAGATGGCCAACAGCAAGCTGCAGTTGATCTTCAGTGGTATTGGTGTTCCCATTTGGGATATCACTCATGGGACCAGGTCCTGTCCAGTTTAGTCAAGTTGGTTCAGTTGTTATTCCTGGTTGTCATGTGTAAGTTTCAGTTGGGCTCCATTGCAGCGAGCACTCGTCTTCTTGCGAAGAGCTCTTGGGCGTAGCAGGAGAAAGCCAGGTACTCTTGTTTTGTATCCAGTATGTTGTGCTCCCGTCCTCTAGGACAATATAGGATCTTTGTTATTAGGATGTTTCGGAGGTCGTCATAAAGCTGGCAATCATACATTAGATGCTGCCAGCTCTCCAGACCGCCACAAACACAGTTAGGGTCCTCTTCAATTCCCAAAAGGAAAAGTTTGGCATTCATGGCGCCATGTCCGGTGAGAAGGATTGCCGCATGGAGTCGAGTTGAGAACCACGTTGGGAACTTAGGGTCGACCCTGCCGAAATCAGGTATAAACTTTCTGGTTATCTCCCCTGTATGGAAGTATGTCCATCTCTCTCTTGCCACATCTGTAGGAGGTGAGCGTAGAGCCTCTTCTTTTCAGCGGTGCGGTTATTTTCTGGGTCAGTTGTATGTCCGAGACAAGTCCTTGAAGTGCTCTTTGCTAAGTGGTAAAGTAATCCTTTGCCCAGAATCTCCAGGTCAAGGGGGGAGAACTCCGGTCAGGACCTGTAAAGCGTGGGTGCTCACCGTGCTGCAGGCACGAGAAGTAAAGAGTAGAATCGATCTTTGGGTTGAGTCGATGATACGTTGGTTGACTGCGGTAGTAGCCTTTTGATACCATACGCCAGAGGCATATAAATTAAATTACCTGTTTATACTCCGGGACGACCAAACGGTCAGAGGAGTTCACAAGATAGACAGAATACAAAAAACAGCATCGTATTCAGCAGTCACGGGCTTGAACCCCGGTCACTCAAGGCACGTGTACTTATGCACCCGCGCGCCTGACCACTATGCTACGGCGGCCTTATGTGATGATAGGTATGAATATGGCTTTGTAGAGAGATATGTAGCGTATGCCGGCCAAGGCGCCAGTCCCTTCGAGCCATGGCGCCTCCGTAGCCAGGTGGGAAGGAGCAGCAGTGCGTAGCACACGCTTCTTGATTAGACCGGGGTTCGAACCCGTCACCACCAAATACGGGCGATGCGGAAAGGTCAGGGAATGACCACCGCATATCCCGGAGCAATATGGCCATAGTTGCTAATGCTCCTAAAAACGAAAATAACATAACAAACCCTTCGAGCCACCCTAGCAACGAGGGCAGCGTATTTCCTAATCTTGGTTCGGATGTATTGTAGGTGGTCTTTGAAGGATAGGTTGTGCTAGGATGACCTTAGACCCCTGTGTTCGTTGTATTCAAAGTATTTTATTATTTTCTGCGGTCTCCAGGTTTCCCCTATCCGCCGCTGAAGTAGAATATTTACAATTTATGGTTTTACAAAACATCTTGATCCACCAACTTCACAGGAATTATTACAAACAGTCTCCTGCCTGAGACAAATGTAATATAGCCGCACATTTGACTATACTGTATATCCATAACACTTGCAACTCAGTTATTACAATTTGTTGAAGGCACCAATTTCTACATTAACTTTCACAACTTATACAGATAGTTAGAACCTTCCAGTTCGGTTACAATGAGGTCCGATATATATCTTACAATTTATACAATTTTAAGATTTACAATTTATGCACCTTAATAGAGGCCGAAGTCCCAGGACACCGCCCACCCAACAGCGAACCTGGAACATCGACTTATATATTCTAAACGCTAATATTGCCTTCCGGCAATAAACACATAAATTTCCTCATCAGAGGTCCTGTAACCATTCCATTAATATCAAGGCAATATATACAGTGGTAGTACACTTATTACATAATTATTCTCAGTCGGCAAGTCCTTTCCTTCTGCGGAAAGCCTTGTCTGCAAAGTTAGCCAGTGCCTGATAATTTTCTTTACATTCTAAATACTTAGTGAAGTTATTTACATAATAAACTTCAGTCAATGCCTGAAGTTCAAATCGAATGTCTACATAATATCGACATTCTAAGATTATATGTTGGACTGTGTCCTCTGAGCCACATTTACAAAGAGGAGACGCAGCCAAACCCAGAGTAAATAACTTTGAGTTTAGGCTGCCATGCCCGGATAGAAGTAACATTAGGTGAAGACCTGGGTTAAACCAGGGCCAATGTTTTTGTCAAATTCGGCAACTTGAGGTATAAAAAGGGTAGTAATTCTTCCAGTATTGGCATTAGTCCATTCGTTTTGCCATTCCTGGAGGAACTGGTTTCTTTATCTAGTGTTGTCTTCTTTCACAGGCACGTCCAGGTTAACAGAAAACTGGTTGAACTGTGCTACAATATCCTTCCTTCTACAATACTGAAAGTAATTGTACAGCATTTCGTATTTAATTGGTAGTTTACCGTTGATAACCTGTAGTGCCGACGTTGAAATTTTGCGACAAGCTCTTGAAGTTGCAATTAGGAAGAAGCGCTGGGCTTGAGTCAAGATTTTTTCCACCGTGACTCTGCGTATACTGGGGTCCCAAGCCACCGCAGCATAACAGACAATAGGAATAAATATACATTTGTAGTACAGCTTGAGAGTGGAGGGTTTCAGACTCCAAGAACCTTTGGTAATTCTGATTATTTTGCCTGTCAAAGTCTTGACTTTGCTTAGTACATATTTAGTATGGGTAAGGAATTGAAGTTTGTTATCTAACATAATTCCTAGGTATTTGTACGAGTTAACTAATTTTATTTATTGTTCTTTAATCTTAATACTTGGAGGTCTATTTGGGTCTAATTTTCCTTTGAGAAGAATTTTTGTTTTGGGAACAGAAATAGTTAATTTATGTGCACTACACCACTCATCTAAGTCTGATAGGACTTCATTAGCACGGATTTCAAGTTGTAGTCTGGAGTTTCCGGAAACAAGGATAATTAAATCGTCTGCGTAAGCGATCTTAGTAGTGCAATTATGTTCGGTAGCCAGCCACCTATCAAGGACCACGATCCAGCATACTGGTCCAAGTACTGATCCCTGAGAGCAACTGCGAGTCACAGGTCTCGCAACAGAGCAGGATCCACTAGAGACCACAAGTGAGCGATTCTGGAAATAATCCGTGATGAGACGATAAATAGGCATGGAGACTCCAGCCTCTCGGAACCTCTCCAGGACACTGCCACCAAACAGTGTCAAAGGCCCCTTTGAAGTCCACAAGGAGGCCGAGGACATACTTTTCATTGGAGGCTGAAACGTTATTAATAACTAGGTTAATGGCATCCACTGTAGACATCCCAGCAGTGAAGCCAAACTGATATCTGTAGTTTAGGTTTCTTTCTTTATAGTGCTTTTGGAATCTCCCTACAATCAACTTCTCTAGTATTTTTCCGAAGACCGGAAGTAGAGCGATTGAGCGGTATGAAATTGCCTGATTTGCTGTTTTGTTGGGATTCTTAATAAGTAATTTAAGATTTGCTTTTTTCCAAGGAGAGGGGAAGGATCCACATTGTAGGCAGACATTAAAGAGGTTCATCATCAGTTGGGGACAGGTGCTCCAGATTCTTTTAACTATGGTAACTTCTAATTGGTCCAGTCCAGGGCATTTGCCATCACGCAAAGTTGCAACAGCAAGACTACCTCGTGTCTGTCAAAATCTTCTTCGTGGCTTTGGCCTACATAGGAAAGATGTTCTAAACGAATGCCTGTTTGTACCGGACTTTCTGGTACAGTTTCATCCTGCATAATCAATTCATCCAAAATTGTTTCCATAGTCTCGGCCCATGTCAGAGTTTCGGAATTATCAGGTTTAAGTACAGAGGAGAATATTTCCTCCCGATGAATTTTGTCTAGAGTCAGCTTGTAGATCAAGCCCCAGGGCTCTTGGTACATAGTTTGTTTAACTAAGCGTTCCCAAGCGGAGCGTTTTTCTTTGTAAATATTGTTGAAATATGTTCTTCTCGCATTTTTGTATATTTCATTCAATCGGTTTATCTCATCTTCAGGTCTACCATCTCTCCTAGCTCTTGAACATCTCGTCTTGCGCTCTTTGCATGATTCCTTAGAGTAGAAGGGTTCCGAGACCACCAAGGAACCGAATTTTGTCTTCTCTGTTTCTTCTTAATCGTCTCGTCGCATATTTCGGTGATGATTGCCATCAATTCTTTTAGACGTTGGTCCAAAGTAAGATCTGTCAGTTTTTCATCCATAAATTTTTCCTTAAGTAGTTTCTTAAAAGAATTCCAATTGATTTGGCGAGTTTTGTATCTGGGGAAGTCATGAGTGCCTCTCAAATCTGCTGCGTTTTCATTAGATATTATATCAAAGGTTATTACATTGTGGTCGCTTACCGACCAAGAGGAGTGAACAGTCCAGTTTTCTATGCATCTCCCGAATGTTGTATTCGACAGAGTGACATCTATCTAAGACTGACCAGAAGGGGATGATAAGTGAGCAGATGCCCAGGGAAGTTCCAGACAATCAATTATATCTATAAATTCGTCTAAAGGTTCTTTCAACCCAGTATTTAGAAAGTCTGGAGTTAATGTTAGATCTCCAAGCATGTACGATAAAGAATAATCATCAGACATCATTACACTGGTTAACAGTTTTCCTGTTACCAAACTAAACCACACCTGGAAGAAACACCTGACTTTAACTTAGTCCAGTTTTCATTCACACCAGAAGCAGTTCACAAGGAGAATTAGGATTAAGCGATTTCTGGCTCCGCTTTACAGCAGTCTGTCTCTGTCCTTGCAATCAGTCCAGCAAGGTAAGATCAGTTCGAGTAGGGCTACTTGACCCACATGCAGAATGGCATGTTAATCCGGACATGGTTCGTTTTACAGTAGGAATGTACTACAATTGTCTTTCCCATACTTTTTCAAATTCCTCATTATTTGAAGGCAGTGAAGAAGCTTCAGGCAAAGATTAACCTGCTGAGGTTACTTCCATGCCTTCTTGCGAGGCTCGCGACCTTGACGACATACCTTGAGCAGTCTGACTATGCGAATATAGTAATTTATTAGCAGAATTTTCGAAAGCAATTATTAAAGATTTTACCTGCTGTATCTGTCCTAGAGGATGGAGATTAACACTGTATGAAGTGTGCATTGCGTCCTCACGATAGGCAAACTTTCAACACCGTTGGCGATATAGATACGACCAGAAAACTATGTTGAGCACAGAAAATGCGACCGCACTGACCGACGCCACAGACAACTTCCCTGTAAGGAGACAGCCAGGAATACAAGTTTTGATAGTGAGAGGGAAGGCACTGTTTAAGTGCATATGCATGGATTTCAAAGATGGTCAATGCAATAGGCATAACTAATGGACGTAAGTACAGAGGGAACTGTGTTCGTTGTATCGGACAAGCCAGAGATTTGAAAAGTGTGTGGGATTTGTACTGTGTAATGTGTTGTGTCCCTTGTTCTTCCGGCCTATTAGCCGCCGGGCCCCAGATGTTACCCGACGTTACCATACCTCGCCAACGGGGAGGCCGGCGAGGTGTTACCAGTATTTTGTAAAGTACTCTGAGTGGTCCTCTACTTACTTTCATGAGATTTCAGTGGCTAGGATCTGATTCGGACTAGGATCACGCGTGGGGAGAACCGACCCATCAAAAATCCTGGACTCGAGCTCCTCCAAGGGTAAATTTGCTATGACAGCACTAATAGGGAAGCCCATTACTGCGCCGTGAACCTGCTTATACATTGTTGTCTGAAATACCATGGTGGTACTCGAGAGACACAGCTCTACCCCACTATAGATATCCTCCACACTTAACGCAGTCCTATTCCTTAGGTGTCATCTTTCTCCAATGCCACACGTGCACATTTCACCCCATGGTCGATAGGAATGCACGTGAACAAGGATACCACATCAAACGAAACCATGGTCTCGCCCTGTTCTATAAAACCTGATCCCTTACCAATCGTACAAAGTCTCCACCATCCCTGATGGTAAAATCGGAACGTCTAACAGTATCGTATCGTATGTGAACTTTTCTTCGGCGGCACCCAGGCTAATGCCCATCTCCACCTTGTATCTTGTGTATTCGAGTGGATCTTCCACATATAGGCCTGCAGTGTAAATGTTCGTGTTTTTGGCAGGCCAATTAGCTACCAGGAAACAGAAGCCACCAAGGGCATCCGCTACCTAGCGCCCCGTCCTGGCATGCGAAGCCGAAACTGAGTCTACTAAACTTTCTATGCTGTAAGCACACAATTTCGCACCCATCAGTATTAATGTAACACTGATGGGTGCCTGCAATCCCGCTCCCAGGCTGCCAACACCTAAGGAGCAAGCGAAAAAAAAAGTGTTTAACAAACCCGCAAGATGGATATCCCGCATCAGCAAAATCTGCTCGATGCCTGCGAAAGAAAAAGAAACCATACATACCCGCAAGAGTGCAAATCATATCAGTATTATCTTTTTGGTACTTAAGAATATAAAGACTCCTGCGAATCCGTTAAACACAACACAAAACAACAACAAAAATTATCCTATCCCCAGAGAATCAGTCATCAACCTGGGGGAACACCCCCCCAGATAAACACCTAATCAGTCTAAGGGGAGTAAAAAAAAAAATTCGTCCAACAATAGGAGAAATTAGTCTGGCTGAGAACCTGGACAAAGCATGTGTAGGGCTAACTATAAACGACACAATCGGTCTAATCGGAACTCCACTTTATGAATCTTTGGTAGGCAGTAGAACCTAGGTAGTTGGCATCCTGTTGCATGCAGTGTCCAATAAACATCTTTAGAAATCTTTTCAGCTTTCAAGCAAAGATGTTTAGTGAACACTGCACGCAATGGGATGCCAACAACCTAGGTTCTACGGCCTACCAAAGATTCATAAAGCGAGGTTCCGCTTAGACCGATTGTCGTTTATAGGCAGCACCATCACATGCTTTGTCCCAGGTTCTTAGCCAGATTAATTTCTCCTATTGTTGGACGTCCGATTTTACTATCAGGGATAGTGGAGACTTTGTACGATTTGTAAGGGGTCAGGTTGTAGAAGCGGGCGAGACGATAGTTCCATTTGATGTGGTATCCTTGTTCACTTGTATTCCTATCGACAATGGGGTGAAAAATGTGCACGTGTGGCATTGGAGAAAGATGGCACCCTAAGGAATAGGACTCCGTTAAGCGTGGAAAATATTTGTAGTAGGGTGGAGCTGTGTCTCTCTAGTACCACCATGGTATTTCAAACCACAATGTATAAACAGGTTCACGGCACAGCAATGGGCTCCCCTATTAGTGCTGCCATAGCAAATTTAGCTGTGGAGGAGCTCGAGTCCAGGATTTTAGATGGATCGGTTCTCCCCATGTGCGCCTGGTATATTGTACTTTGCATTTTGTATGACATTCTAAATTGTATCAAATATGTGTATGAAACTGTAAACTGTACTATTGTTTGGTGGGGTTGCCGAACGTTGGCTGGGTCTACCTAATTAAATAAATAATAATAAAAAAGCTCCTAACACGCGGATACATGCCCTCATATACATTCATACATAAACACACCTTAATGTAGCCGGTATAATCAGCGCAATAGTGAACAAGGGAATTCAAGTGTTGTTGCGGTTCCCGGGGTTCCCTCCCCCCTCCCCCCATTAGCCGCTTTTGTACGTCTTGTGAAGAGGCTTTCGCTATATCCGGTCATACAGGATCATGTGTATTGTTTGTAAGTTTTGTGTAGTGTTCTGTTGTACTGTTGTTTGATTGGCACCTGGCATCATAGCAGGCGGGAAGCAGCAACATCTGTTCACCACGTCCCACTCCTCATTCCCGTCACGTGGAAGCGTGCCAGGATCTGCTATCACTTTCTGGCAAAACCTGGGACAACGTCCCAAGGCAAAGTCCGCAATAGTGAACAATGAGCAGTGAATGTTTTTACGGTAGATTAAAGATTTAATATAAATGTGAGATATTCGCCAGTGGTGAAATGCGCTGGACGAGTCTAGCCTTTACACCACGATGCGATTTCATTAATCATTGTAACATGACATTTAAAAGAAAGTCGTATAAATAGGCAAACAGGCGTGAGTATGTTCCAGTTAAATTTCAGTTTGAACACACGCGCTCCTGTCTGCATTGTAGGGTGTCCGACTTCAAATCACTGCTAGTACCAGAAACTTCAAAACAAAGTGATCCGGACACAGGAACCACACACATGGTGAGCCGGCACATTACTGAAAATTTGTCGACACCTAATTCAGAGGACTGTTTAGACGTGGGGACGTATCCAATAGGTTTAGTTAGGTTAGGTGTATGTTAAGTGCCAAAGCAACTACGGCTATGAGGAGTCAGTGTGTTGTGTCTGACTGCACGTATTCTTCGGTTGGTTAGCTGTTTGCTAAACGAAAAACCCGAGTTTCCTAGCCACGCGATCCTCGCTGATGGTTTACTAACTAAGCCACGTTGTGAGAAAAAAAAAAAAAAGTCTGTGACAATTTCTCATGTCATTCACGGGATTCGAACACAGGCCTTTTCAATCCGGTGTCGGAGGACAGTCATTATTATCACCGAGAGTCGTATTCAGTGGGAGGACGCATTCAAATTTTCGGATAATTGCAGAAGCGAGGGAGAAATTGAGAAAGAGCATCTTGGGTGATGCGAGAAGTTCCTAATATGACATATTAATTGTAAGCATGTTTAAAAGTTATGCAATAAGTTAATATATATTTTATTTTATTGTTTTTTCTAACAGCTTCATCATAGTCGAAGATGGACTTAGTAGCTGACAGGATTTTTCTGAGCTTTGGAGTTCAAAGAGCCGGTCACGTAAGTATGAACTCCATGAACGTTCCGGTTCTGAGTTCCGGACCCGAGAAGACGCTGTGCCAAGCCTCTTACGAGCTGTTTCGCACAGCGATGGATGCAAATCTTCTCAGCTGCCTCTTGAGGAACTACCCACGAATCGTTCATTAAGACTCATAATTAAATGGAAAAAAATCGATAATAATTTACATCAGTTAAGTTATAGAATCAAACATTGTGCACGCACTCATTGTGTACATACCTGTTTCGAATCGGGAACAAGGGAGATGCAGCTCCTTTGCACTTTATTTCGTATACAAATTGACAGTACAGCCTTTCGTTTTTACTTAATAAGAAATAATTTCCTGAGTGAAAGGACTACTTGCGTGTTCACCTATCGATTGCATGAAACTCGTTTGTCATTTATGTTTGGACAGAGTCATCACTATAGCAATACGTCATTTGAATTCGCAGAAATATGGGAATTCGAACATCGCTATTGACTTTAGTACCGGATGTTTGCAAACCTGAAATTACCGCATAATGACGGTTGGATGCAATTGGTACTCCACACGTTGAGGAAGACGATGGATTATCCTGGAGAACCTTCCATTCAAGTTAAATTTTTGAAACCGAGTTTTTATAGATGGCGAGCAGTTGCTTTTAATGAATTGCGGTTCACGCCTTGTTCATGCGTTGTGCCTCATGGTCTGTGCACCTGCCTGCTTGTTGCTAGAAGAAGTATATGGACGGATAGTGGAAATTTTACGTCAACAGTCGGGTGCGCTTGAGGGAGGCACAGTAATTATAATGACCGTCTGTCCACCCCGTAAGAAAGTTCCCAGGTTCGAATTCCGTCAGTGACGCTAGGAAATTTTACTGGCATTTTCCACACCCAGTTTAAGATGGTCTCGGCATGATTTCTTATCATGGATCCCAGGTTTCAGAAAACAGACAGGCAAAATGACAAGACAACAAACGCAATTTACAGATATTGTACACATAGAAATTTACTGTCTTCGCAGATACCATATTGGTTGTAATCATCTTCCCCTCACACCGTTTAGAAAAGGTCTGGCGTTAATGACGCGAGGAACTTTTATGGACCCTTCTCACTGTGGCTAAGTTATTCAGTCTAAGGCCAGGATAGGAAGCTTTTCCCTCCTGGAAATGAAGCAAACCCTCCAGAGAAAACATGCAATTTGTGAATATAATACACATGGATGGATGAGGTTGTTCTCTCTCTGATAACGAAATAAAAAATAATTAAATCCTAATATAAAAACGTTTATATTAGGGTTACCAGATATCAGAGTTCAACGTGACTTCTCTCTCTCCCTCCCCTGTCGGTCAGGTTGTTCCACATTTTCGTCGATTCTGGAATTTCACAGGAAGCCATTCTGGCTTCCCATAAATTTGCTTTTACTTGTGAAGAATGTTCAGTGAGGTCTGGTAAAATCAGGACTTTCAATTGTTTTGTTAAGCATAACTAACTTTTAAACTAAATTTTGTTCTTGTCTTGAATCTGCTCTTAAACTCTAAGTATTTTATGCACTAGAAATATACACCTACTAAAAATAACTCATTTAGATTGTAATTTAATTTAATTATTAATTGACATTGTCCTTTTAATCGTGAATTTCTGAAATTGTACAATTTCAGAATACTAATTATTGTGATATTATCTCGGAATGAATTGTACATTGCTGTGTAATGGTTGGGGAGTGACTCCATTCTTCAGTAAGATGACTCCAGTAATTGAGCAAAGCCTAATATGTCTTAGCTGATATTCCAATGCTCCAGTTACCATAAAAAATGGAGCATCGGCATAAAAGCTGTCGGTATAGGCGCAAAGACAATTTATGCAAATGTTATTTGCATTTTATTGCTGAGTACAGATTTTATGATACTGCGTTTATGACAGTTATACACTGTCTAGTCAAAGCATTATGACTACCCCATGATTCAGAAATCGGCCGTTCCTCCACCACCTAGTGGCATACTTGTTGCGGTGAGGACCTGAAAATGTGATACTGCAGGTTCGCGACATACTCGATCAACATGGGCAAGGAGCGATTTGACGAACTTCGAAAAAGGGATGATTGCGGTTACCGATTGAAGGGTGGCAGTATTACGGAAACTATCGCGGATTGCTGTAGTTAAGCTGTTCTAAGAATGGACAGAGCAGCAGTTGCTGTCGCGCCCACTTCTCTTCCATGTCTTGGTAAACGTAGGCGCTATCCCTCCCTGTGTGGGGCTAGAGACGGAAAACTGCGAAACGGCTGACTATAGGCTTTGTCCTGCTGGCAGCAGTTGTTATAATTGCTGTTCTCCTCACAAGTGGAAAAATCCCTGGTTCGATTCTCGTCAATGACGCGATGAAATTTTATGGGCTCTTTTCACTCCGTGGCTGACTTAGTTGGTCTCAGACGTGGATAACTAGGTCGTCTCCCGGAAACTCGGTTTTTTCATCCAGCAAAATGGGCAAATCGACCAGAGAAAATGCACAATTTATGGACCAGATGAGTTAGTTCTCGGGTGGAGCTACTGTGACACTTTTTATGACCACGAACCTGGGGACGACTAGTGCTGTTTCCAAGACCGCGATCCAATGAATCTTCCTGCGTATGGATTCTGGAGTAGGCACTCGGTGAAGGTACTCATGTTTGAAGCCGCCCATTGCCATCGACGCCTAAAGTTTTCATCTCAACGGTATCATTGGACTATTGACGAATGGAAAAAAAATTGCCTTTTCCGATGAAATCCTGTTTCCTGCTGTGCCGTGTGGACGGAAGATGGAGCGTGCGACAAATTGCGGAGAGGAATCACTCCGATATCTTGGTCGAACAAAAACAGGCAGGTAGCGGCAGTGTTTTCCTGGTTGTCAGGGATGATCACACCCCCTTCTCATTATGATCTACAATTTTTCTCTGCTCTATATTAATTTTCAGATACGCATTAGTTAATTGTTAAAATTGTGAACATGTATTTCAGAAATGGCATGCTTTATCTATAATGTCGCACCATATTTTTTCATAGCATAATGTATATTCTTGCTTTATTAAAATTAATAAAGTTTCCGTCATATAGTTTCACTACTAACACATCTCTTGCATTCTTTATTTCATCTTTTTTTTTTTTTTTTTTGTATTACGCGTATTTTGAGTATTTGCTATGGTAAACAGTTACACACACACTTGATAACTAATATTTTCATTGTTCAACTCTTTGATTGGCTAACTCAGTGCTTCGAAATCTTTGATGCACTGAGTTAGTCAATACACAAAAGGAACATTTATTTTGGAACTTTGCATATTTAAAAAATGAAGGATTTATTCGTAATCTAAAATTGTTATAAAGGGGTGATTCATCTTGAGCAATGACTCCTGCATATAGGAAAGTAAAACCAAATAACAAAAAAGTGTAATCCTAGCTAATGGCTCAAGGAAAGGTAAACTGTCTTTGAATAACCGAGAGTATTATGAAAAATGTCTAACAATATCTAATTTTAATATTATAAAAATCGCCCCTAATAAACAATATCCAAGATTCTTTTCTTTTTTTTTTTTTTAATTTTGTGATTAGTAAGTTCAACTTGCAGAATTCGGCGATCAAAGTCTGAAGAATTATGGTCATGAAAAGATATAATAAATTCTCTTAATCTTTGGATGGTAATTGTATTAAAAACATAAGGTAGGTGAAGACGACACCAAATACAGTTAGAATAAAACCACGACTCAAAGTGAATGTTTTCAGTCCGGTGAGAGAAGGCGGATCAGTCAGAAGAACTGAAATGAGAAACTGACAGCGTTCTCTTTCGCGCGCAGTCAACCCACTCTTTGACAGTGAAGGATACAACACTGATAATGCTTCTTGGGCTTCAAGAGTTATTCCAGATGGTGGTACGGTTATAAGAAGAAAGGATATTACATACAACACAATACGAAGAATAACATAAACTCCCATTGGATTTCCGAAGATATTATTGCGAATTTCGTAGATGTCAAAGGTTGCATTGAGGTTGATGTAGATAATCCACCAGAATAGTAAGGGGGAGTACACTTTGTCAGCACTTTTTACAATTTCGTGTAGACGGCAAAATTCTTGAGTGAACTCTCGTAAACGAAAGTGTTCCGTACTTGCCGATTGCAGACGTTTCGAAAGTCTGGACACCCACTGCTTAAAAATGACTTGGATGACGTTGCACATGAAGAAGATGTTAATTGCCCCTATCGCAAAGGGGAGCAACTGGTACCAAATGAAAAGGCCGTTTTCAAGTGTGGCCAGTTTGTAAGCTGTGTTTACTGAGAGTGACTCGTTTCCAAATCGAATTCCATAAAAGTAATTTTTGAAGTGATTTTTCAGGCCGGTTAGGTCCAGAGCAGTCACGTGTATATAAGTCATAGCACATCCCGCCATAAGAGCTAATAGACAGCAGAGATTCACAATCCATTTAACTCTGCAAAGTCTGTTGAGTCGAATCTTTTTATACTCAATTGTGATATCGATAAGTATTTTTTGAATGTTCTTTCTTTCTCGAAAGCAATATAATGCTGTAGCTAATACAGCGAATGTCGATGCAATATCAGACAGTTGCTTTATGATGAAAATCTGAGAGTTATTCCTGATGGTGTAGACAATAGCGTTGCCAACCTTCATTGAGAACCGAAAAGTGTAGCAAAAGATAATGAATCCACCGTAAAGACAGAGTTTTCTTGTGTAAAGAAAGCCATATAAAATTAATGTGGTTTTTAAGGGCCAAACACCTTCATAAAGACGGAAGTCTCTGAATTCCTGAAGTTGATTTTCATTCCTTCCGTTCAGTTTTGATGATTCATGAAATTCATCAGCGATCCGATAAGTTGTTTCCAAGTGCAGAGTTTCGATATCGTATATTTTCCTTGGGCGATGCAGTCTCTTTATTTTCCTCCTCATTGGCCGTCTTATCTAATAAAGAAAAATAATTTTAATTCTGCATGAAACCAAAGAATTACAAGATAAAAATCTTTTAGATAAAGGCAGTGACGGTTTTTCGACCTTCTGTCCACCATAAATTCGCGAGGAAGGACAAAATTATGATAAGTTATATTGACAACTGGGGAAATGCCATTCAAGTCTGCATTTTTAATGTATCTCCTCACCCTGGTATGCGTTGAGTATTGGGGGGGGGGGACGAAGTCGAACGTAAAAATAACGAGGCTATCTATAAATGAAATAAAGCGAGTGTACTTCTTAAAATATTTAACTTACTTCTAAATGTATTTTGGCTCGTAATTGTTTCATAAAACAAAACATTTGAATTAGTAATTTTTCTAATTTTATTTTATTTCTGAATAGTTTACACAGGTCCCAGGCAAACCATAATTCTCTGAATAAAAGCATATTTCCTCACATCTGTTTTGCAATCATCACCAGTGTAAATTTATGTCCCCTTGTGTGTCCTACTAGAAAAAATAAGGATCATATTAACATTGTTTACTTAATCCATTTAAGGCCTTAATCACTTCACTCACATTTACTCGCAGGGGCCTAATTTCTGCACACTTCAATTTAGAGATCCCAAATGAGAATACCCTCTTGTGCTCCTGACTTATCTTGTTGCTTTTTTTCCTGCAATTTTTCCCAAGAGATTCATATCTTTTCTAAAACTGTATTTCCAAACGTGTGTGCAGTAATAAGATCGGTTTAATTCTTACCTAATACAGTATAATCACTTCTTTGTTCCTGCTGGCAAAATTCCTGCATATCATTGACAGGACCTTATGAGCTGTCTAACAGACTGTCTGCACTATTAGAAAACTGCATGTCGGACTGTACAGTTACCACCAGGTATCTCTCATTCTCCGCTAACTTCAGTGTAGTGTGACACAACTAGTATGTCATTTTGCGATTATTGCTACTCTTGCATTTTATTTATTATTTAAGTCTCAATTGCTATTATTCAATCCACTAACCTAAATTATCTAGGTCTTGTTGGAGTAGCATAATCTGATTAGTGTCTAATCGCCCTGCCCACCTTTGTAACAATAACACTTAAGAGTTCATTAAAATTGTTAATAAATATCGAAAAATAAAGGACCTAATCGTGAAGAACTCCACTAATAATATTTCTCCATTAAGGGCAGTGGCCATTAATAACCACTCTCTGTCTTCTTCCATTCAACCATCCCTTTATCTATAGCAGTAATTTGCCACTGATGACACACATTGTTCCAGTATGTGCAGCAGTCTTTCGTGTGAAAGAGTATCAACAACTTAATATAATTCTAAGTATATGATGTCAAACTTAATCTTTGCATCCAGTTTTGTTGCAATATCATAGTAGCTAATAAGATTGGTTAGATAAGGTTTCCCCTTAAAAATTCGTGCTGCGATTGCCATATAACTTGTTCCTATCAAGATGAGCCTGCATTACTTCTTTGAGTACTGATTTCATTATTTTCCCTAGAACAGAAATCAAGCTTACAGGTCTTTAATTACTCAGTTCATAATATTTCTCCATTAAGGGCAGTGGCCATTAATAACCACTCTGTCTTCTTCCATTCAACCATCCATTTATTCATAGCAGTAACGTGCCCCTGATGACACACACACACACACACACACACACACACACACACACACACACACACACACACACACACACACACACACACACATTGATCTTCCTTTGTGAGTTTGGAGAAACATTTGTAAATCCCCATTCCGTATGGACCTTCCCTCTCCAAGGATGCTCTCATAATCATAGCTGAAGGTTTGAGTACCTGCTTTGTTGCTTCTTTTAATAATTTAATATAAACACCAATCACTGATAAACTGCGTGGCCCTAATAAGTGCAACCAGATTTCTTGCCACCATTCTTTTCATTTGATGTATTCCTCGTATGATGGATCTTCAAATCACTATGAGCATGCTGGAGAAACAATTTTGAAAACGTTTATCTATTCACAAATTTTATAGCTCTTTTCAGTTGTTTTCATATCAGAACTTAGGCCTGTATTCTTTAACTTATTTTGTTCTTTCGGTTTCCATTCTCTTTTTCTGATTTCCCTTCCAAAATCTTCTAAGGATAAATCTGGTGATAATGACAAAATGCCTTATTGTTTTTATCCTTGAATTTAGGAGTCTTATTTATTATTTATTTTATTTTATTGTTGGGAAGTTAATCCACATATTTCGAGCTTTGGCTGCAGAAGAATATCCAATATCTATAATAAATAGACGGGTGTCTAGCATGTTATCAGGATTAGAGGCTCCTTCCCCGTGCAACTGCGATCCTGCTATGGCTAGTCTGAAGACTAGCTATAGCAGGATAGCCAACCGTTTACAGATCGGTCTGCTTGTTATGCCTCCTGCCTGCTGAAAAATATGGAATAACTCAAGGGAATCCAGACTATGTATAAATATAGTGCAAATGCATCAGGAATACATAGCTGTATCTGAATAAATCAGATTATTAATAAAACGGCATCGTTTTAAGTTATATCTCATATTGTGAATACCTTCACAACGAGTTGCCATGATATTGCACTACTTCGAATAAGTAACGCTTCACCTAAGGAGAAGACTAATGTTACTTATTCTCAGATGGATACCACCACCCAGACGGCACCGTTTCAGGGCTATTTGGCCCTTCTTCGGTGGGTGGGTAGGTACCCGAGTGATGCAATGATGGCAAAACAGTTATGAAGTATAACTCCACAATATGAGAGATGCCTGATGGTGTATCATGTATTTTGATACACCATCAGGCATCAGAAATACATGATACACCATCAGGCATCTCTCATATTGTGGAGTTATACTTCATAACTGTTTTGCCATCATTGCATCACTCGGGTACCTACCCACCCATCGAAGAAGGGCCAAATAGCCCTGAAACGGTGCCGTCTGGGTGGTGGTATCCATCTGAGAATAAGTAACATTAGTCTTCTCCTTAGGTGAAGCGTTACTTATTCGAAGTAGTGCAATATCATGGCAACTCGTTGTGAAGGTATTCACAATATGAGATATAACTTAAAACGATGCCGTTTTATTAATAATCTGATTTATTCAGATACAGCTATGTATTCCTGATGCATTTGCACTATATTTATACATAGTCTAGACTCCTTCATAGCTTGAGGCTTATGCCCTAAACGCTTGAGTCTCAAGGGAATCCATAATGATCCGCCCGAGATCGGTTAACTAAAGTTTTTATTGAAGAAGCCTATAAGAATTTCTTCTGTCTCTGACTGAATTCGGACCACAAGTTTTCGTTACGAGTAATGAAACCGGTGTAATGGAGAACAGTTACCTCTCTGAAAGCAGGAAAGCCAAGGCCTGAACAGAATGCAATCACAATTTCAGACAGCATTTGACTTTCACTGGATTTTTGTGTTTTGTGACACGCTTTATAAGTCAGAAAACAAAAACTGATGCTTATGAAGAAAGTAAAAAACTTATTTTTATTTGGAAATAGGGAAGAGGGAGCTAAAGAATGTATTGCCCATTTCCTGGTGAAACAGCGAGTAAGGAAATTTATGTTTTAGGGCAGAGTTATCTGCTAGATGGAAGTTTCACCTCTGTTTTGCACACAAGGAAAATCCCCGATGCCGCCCATGATGCGAAGAATGTTTTCTATCGCTCGCCCTTACGTACTCAGTTAATCTGCCTCAGATGGAAATAATATTTTCCGCTGGAAACCCCAGTTTTTCATCCAAGGCGGAGAAACCAGTTCTTATAACATGTATATTCTGTTGGTTTCAGTTGCTTTGAGCTCATGTGAATAGTTAAGCGGGCACATAATTTGATCTTAATGATAAAAGTGCACCGAATTTAATAAAATAAGAAATAAACATGGTTTACGTACCTCCACTGCGTATCTTTTCTGTAGCGAGAAGTTGTGGGTGATGTTGCAAAGCATTTTCATTTATATGCTATTGTGCTAAAGGGATTGTCCGTGTCTCTTTCTCTTGACAAGTAGTAAACAACTTTGCAAAGGAAACAGTCCATCCCTCCCTCTGTGTTCACATCTTTTTATCGATTTTACAATACTGAAAATGGTGGCATTTCTGTTCGAGTACGGTAGAATACACCTATTGTAGTTTTTTATCAAAATGATAGAGCGGAAGTCGATTATTTATATCGACCTGTGAATGATGGGTGTTACTTAAACCTACATCCAAGGTTATAGTGGAAAGTATTGGACTTTCTAGCCGTAATGTTGATGTAAACAGTGCGCACATCAAATTATGCTTGGTACACGTTTCAGGGGTTCTACCCAAAGTAATCATTCTAGGGTTAAGTAACAAATAAGAAGCTAACCTTTGCGCAATACCTTGCTTAATAAGAATATATTTCTTTATTAAAGAACAGAAAGCTTATTTAAACGCGATGCCACACATTGCCGTTTCTGCGATGATTGCCATCTCAGCAGTAGGTGGCGAAACACTTAATGGAAAAAATTTCAAACAGAAAGTTGAGATGCCACAAAAGAGTTTAAATATTCCAGTACCTTTTGTCATTATAAAAGATGGCACCACGTTAATAAACAACAGCAATAAGCGCTTTAATGGAAAGTGCTATTAATTAGGATTGCAACACTACGAATACAAGTTGTGTGCAACTTCCGGCGATCAAATTGCAAATTATAGTAGGAACTATTAATCAATAATAAAGATTAATTTCAGAGTTCTTTGAAATTTATAACAGTGAAAAAAATGCGAGTATGTAGAGGAATTACAATAAGTTAGAGCATAATTAATGTAAATTTCCCAAAAATCAGACACTTTATTTCTGATAAAAGAGTGCAGATAAGATGGTCGCACAGATAAACCTTTTGGATATTTCCAGAAGTAAGGCAAAATTAGTGACGTTAAGTATTTTCTAACTCGAAAACTATAAGCTAGGTTTCTGATTTGCTGTCGAAACGCCCTTACCAAAAAACCGAAATCTGAAAATTTGCTCAAATTACAGGACTATTAGCCTAATTTCTCACGCTAGCAAGATTCTTCTTAAAATCACATTAAACAGAATGTCAAGAAAACTTCAAGAAGAAATGCCAGAAGAGCAAACAGGTTTAAGAAGGAGTAGAGGAACCAGAGATCAGACCTTAAGCCTACGACTGATTACTGAAAAATGCAAAGAATTCAATGTTCCAGTCGTTTTGTGTTTTATAGATTATGCAAAAGCATTTGATTGGGTTCAACATGAGAAACGATGATTATTATGGGCTTCCCAATCCACATAATTCATCTGACTAAGCTACTGTACCAGGAACAGTGAGAACCAACATGGGAAACACGGACTTTTTCACAATAAGTAACGATGTCAGGCAGGTCTGTATTTTGTCACCTCACCTTCGAAATCTTTTTGTCGAAGATATCATGCTTCACAAGCCTTGCATGGCATGAAGACTGGCATCAAAATTGGAGGACTGAAGATAAACAACCTTCTTTATGCAGATGATAGTGTGCTAATTTGTAATTCTAAGGATCATCTTAAAGAAACTCTGAGGAAAATATGTGAAGCAAGTAAGAAAAAAGGATTGTTTCTGAATGTGTGTAAAACTAAAATTATGATGATTGGTGATAATCTCGGTTCCAGTAAAGTGAAAGTAAATGGGAAAGATATCGAAGAAGTTGATAAATTTGATTACTTAGGGTCAAGAATAAATAAAAATAGTGACTGCTCAAACGATATAAAGAGAGGACAGGCAATTGCTAAAACGTTGGTCGCTGATCTGATAAAATTAAGGAGAGATCATGATCTGCCCCTAAAGACGAAACTGAGAATCATGGATTCGTTAATTTTTCCAGTGGCCACTTATAGATGTGAAGGATGGAATCTGAAAAGAGTTGACAGGAAGAGAATTGAGGCATTTTAAATGTGGTGTTACAGGAGAATACTGCGTATTTCTTACTTGGATCGAAGAACAAATGAGTGGGTATTGAATAAAATTGGAAGGCCTAAAATTCTTCTTCATAACATCAACAAAAGAAAACTCAAGTTTTTTGGTCATATAGTAAGAAGGGAAAACTTTCTGTTGAAGAATATAATGGAAGGAAAAATCGAGGAGAAGAGATGTAGAGGAAGACCTGCAACTAGGTGGAAGGATGGAATCAATGAACTTCTGGGCATGCATGACACTTTGAGATGCTGCTGGTATAGCACACGATCGATGCAGCTGGAGGAATTTGTTGGTGGCTACAACAGCTCCTCAGGGAGCTATGTGACTGGAGGAAGAAGGTAGGTGGATGCGAAAAAATAAGGATTGCAATGCAATATTCATTAATAATTTTATAATGTTTTTCAGTTTATAAAAATTACAGTGCACTGTTAATATTTGGTGTTTTATATCATTCTCTACTAGACTTTCTAGCCAGGAAGTTGCACCTCTCTTGGACATACGAGTCAGAATGCTGGTGACCTCACAATGGATTGCTCACTTTACATTTGTTATGAAAGTTTGGAAATATACTGACCCAGTGTTTCAAATAACCCAATAACCAAAGGTCCACAGTAGTGAGGTCAAAGATGTAAAAATGTTGGTCATAAAAAAACCTTCATAATGTTGTGTCATATAGAGACGCACATCTATTTAATACAGGTATTATTGGCCTCCGGGTTTAAAGCATTGTTTCTCATTAATTTTTTAATGAAAAGGTCCTTGAGGTTGTCACAGGCATTCTCTCAGATATGCCAGACAAGGTATACTTGCTACCTGGGAGTCTAAAACGCTGATGGAACTGATATTCGGGTGACACCCAAGTCAAGTGGACCAGATTTCGGCGCGAAGTCCGGATGGTCTGTGACAGCCAAATCCTCTGCTTGCACCTTCACGATGGTGGGACTGTTAGTAATCCTGGGTATAACCTCCATGCACAAGTACATGGTGGGTGACCACCTGGGTGTGAACCAACGTAAGCAGGGGTCGAGGTGTGGCGCCCACACCACATGAAGGAATGACGCCACTGTATGTTACCAGGCAGTACTAGGTGGTAGATGACTCTCATCAACCGGTGCAATACCACCACTTTGCTTATTGAAATGGCTTGAAGTGGCGGAACCCATGTTTAGTCTCTAGAGCTAAGTTCCGGTCAACAATTCCCTATCTCTTCCATCATGCAGTATGATTGATGACTTTTGAGGTTATGATGAACATCGGGGCGAGATCCAATCTTCCTTACATTTCGAAGGTACAGCTATAAAACGGTGTCCGCAGGCCAGCCGCTACTTAGTACACCGGACCGAACCTATTGGTAACTCTCTAGGAGGCTTCCGGATTAGCTAGCGTATAATCTTGCTACCTCTACTCTGCCAGATAGTGACTGGAGGGAGTCCGAGTAGTGTGTATGCGGGGAGCATTGTCGAGGCCACGTTATGTCAAGGATCAATTCTTACCATGTGTACGCAATATCCAAAAATTTCATTACTTCATACAGCATGTCCCACCCACTTTTTCTTACTATTGAATACGCCATGAATTGTCAAAGTAATAGAGCAAGCTTATCTGCGAAAAGATCTAAACCTCCCAAGAACTTCCTAATTCATTTCACAAATATACGTGGTCTCAATTCTAATCTCAACGATGTCCATTTCCACTTGCAGTCTGCCAAACCCCATGTACTTTTTCTGACAGAATCTCAGTTATCGGTTGAATCAACTACTGCTCATCTCAGATGCCCAAATTATTCGCTGTATGATTCCTTTCGCCTCAAAGGTGGTACTTGTGCATATGTCCGTTCTGATATTCCCTGTCAGAGACTTGGCAATTTGGAATCTCCTCTTTTTGATCTTTTCTGGCTTAAAATCTCTCTGCCTCATTGTGTCAAATTCACCTGTTGTTTCTACCGTTATCTCAACTCCACTAATCATTTGGAGCTCTTCGACTTCCTCTCTTTGCAACTTGACTTCCTCCAGTCCAACTTTCCTAACAGTGAGGTAATTTACCTTGGTGATTTTAATGTTCACAACTCCAGCTGGCTTCCGTTTTCTAGTCAACACAGACCCAGCTGGTCGAGATGCCGAGGCTTTTGCAATTACTAATGACCTTGCACAGATTGTTCATTTACCTATAAGAATACCGGACAATCCTAATCATACAGCCAACACGCTTGATCTTTTTCTCACAAACAACCTTTCAAAGTACACGGTCGAAGTAAGAGGTTCTTCGGGCACTTCAGATCACAACTTGGTGATTGGCTCTTCTCCAATGGAGCCTTTATCTCATGGCTATTCCCAACCTCGTGTTGTTTCGCATTACTAGAATTCAAAATGGGATGACCTGCGCGATTTATTTTCTTCTTTTCCTTGGTCGGATTACTGTTTCAAAACTTCTGATGTCAGCGTTTGCTCAGATCGTGTCAGTGAAATTATTCTTGTAGGAATGGAATCCTTTATCCCACACTCCACTTTAAAATCTCGTGCTTTATCCAAACCTTAGTTTTCCAATAAATGTGCTAAGGCAGTTCAGAAGAAGAATATTGGTTGTAATTGGCTTGTTTCCAATTCTTCAGTTTCATTTTCTGCCTTCACCAAAGCTCGCAACAATTGTAAAGCAGTTATTAATCAGTCCAAACTAGAGTTTGAACAGGCTAAGAGTAGAAAACTTGCTTCTTGCCCTAATGGTAGCCGAGCATTCTTGTCTCTTGCAAAGCTATTGGCCACAACTTTTGCCCATCTCTGCTCCCACCTCTGTCCAAACCAGATGGTTCTGTTGTCACTTCAGCCAAGGATAAAGTTGACCGGCTAGCATCCCATTTTTCTTCCAATTCATGTATTATTGATCTTGGTAAAACATCCCTCTCCATTCCCACAACGCTCCATTCAATGGAGCGTTGTGGGAATGGAGAGTCTTCCGTCAAAAGGATGTCAGAAGGATTTTGACGAATCTTGATGCTAAGAAAGCTCCAGGTCCCGATGGTATTCTCCACTTGTTCTCAAAACCTGTGCTCCTGAACTTACTCTTATTGTTTGCTGCCTTTTTTCACTTTTTTATTCCAAAGGTGTTTTTCGTTCTGCTTGGAAATTTGCTCATATCCAGTGTCAATTCCTAAAAGGGGCGAAAAATCCCCCCCCATCCAATTATCGTCCCATTGCAATTACTTCTACTCTTTCTAAAGTAATGGAAAAATCAATTAACCGCCAAATCTTAAACTACCTAGAAACCTTCCATCTGATCAACGATCGCCAGTATAGATTCCGTTAGTATCGATCCACTGATGATTTTCTGGCTTATTTATGGACCAATTCAATGGAAAGGTTCGGTGTAACACACGTCGTTGCTCTTGACATCTCAAAGACTTTCGATCGTGTTTGGCATAAAGTCTTCTAAACAAGCTTCCATCTTATGGTTTGCCAAAATGTTTTTAGAGAGCCATCTACATCACTGAGTGTGATGTAGATGGCTCTCTGTCTTCTAACTTCTCCACTAATGCCGGTGTCCCCCAAGTTCAGTTCTTTCCCTCACTCTTTTCCTCTTTGTATATTAATGACCTTCTTCCATTGATTGGAAATCCTATCCATAGTTTTGCCGATGACAGCACATTGCATTCTACTTTCCATTTTGAGAAACCTCTCCCTGCTCAATCAGCTTAAACTTCTTGCAAATGTGCTACCAATTCCTTAAATGCCGATCTTCAGGTAATTCTCCAGTGGGGCAAAGACAATTTAGTTGATTTCAACCCTTCTGAAACTTAGTCTTGTCTTATATCTCGCAAAAGGGATTATTCTGCTCTTATGCTTATCTTTAGTGATACTCCGATTTCTAGGCAAAATGATATATCTCTTTTGGGGATTACCCTGACTTCTAATCTCTCTCTCTCTCTTGGCACAAGCACATTTCAAATATTGCTTCTTCTGCATCTAAAAAACTTGGTTTTCTTTTTCGCTCTCGGCGTTACATTTCTTCCAAACAGCTGTTCACTCTGTATAAATCACAAATCCGCCCTACCATGGAATATTATTCGCACATCTGGGGCGGTTCCCCCAAAACCTCTCTCTTCTTGATTCCATTCAGAAGAGGGCAGTTAGGTTAATTAATGATTCATCTCTAACAGAGTCTCTCCCCTCGCTTTCTCATAGACGTAATGTTTCTGCTGCATGCCTCTTCTACAGATACTTCCATGGGCACTGTTCTTCAGAATTGGCTTCTATAATTCCCGCTCTCTCTTTCAAAACAGTCCGCACACGTGCCACCACCAGCCAACATCCATTTACTGTCCAACTTCAAACTCACAGAACCAACTTTTCATCTTCCTCGTTTATTCATTCAACTGCCGTTTTCTGGAACAACCTTCCTTCATGCGTATTTCCTGAAAATTACAGTCTACAGAAGTTCAAGCCCAATGTCAACAAATATCTTCTTTCGTCTTCTCAACCTCCAATCCAAGCACGGTACTAAGTATTATAGGTTCTAATGCCTCTCGTGTTTGGGGTTTACATAAAAAAAATGAAGGTTAGTGTAAAGCCTCACCACATGGTTACCTTAAGTGAAGCAGTTCTTCATCGATTGCGGGGGGATTTTCTTTAATTGAAACTGTGGTCTGTGGACCCAAGGAGGTCAGTAGAAATGCTTCAGGGGTGCGAGAATGATGTCCAAAATTTGTTATCGGTATGAGCTAAAGAAATTTAGAGCATAGAAAGGATACATTTAAGCGTTGTTGTCCACGAAAACATTTCAAGTTAAAAGGGATCATCGAAAAAATTTCCAAGCTAAATGGGGATCCTCAATGTCACTAAAGTTTGAGATGTTAGATTCTAGAGGATGTTAGGTAAAAGTGAATTTCATTTGTCCACAGCAAGGTCGATAACTGACCTTAGCTTTGAACAACCTAGCCGATATTGCGCCCTTGTAGGTAGCACAGCTGATAGAATCGCCATCTTCCACACGCCGAGTGGAAAAGATTTTTAGTTCGAGTTCCGTCAATGACGTGAGAATTTTTTATGGAACTTTTTCAAAACGTGGCTGAGTTAGTCAGTCTGAAGCAAGGGTAGCATGGCTTTTCCTCCCGGAAACAAAGTCGACCACTGAACACATGCAATTTACAGACAATATACACGGAGCAATATGTCCTTAGTCGCCGACGCTTCTAAAACCCTATTACAACAAAGATATTGCACGATCACAAGGATTTTTATAATGTCGTAGTTCCTTCCAACGTACGTTTAATTTGATACAATTTATGCAAGCTTCGAAGTAAGGCTTTATGAGTTGTACCACAGAGGATTCCGATAAAGCGAAAGTTGTGGTGAGCATTGGATTTTGCCAACACATTGATTTCGATGCTTATTTGAGCCACGTGCTGTTCAGTTGATGGATGACCGCTTGTGAGCATGGAAGTGAGCAGCCAGTCTTCTTAAAAACACTTAATATTAAAAATCCTCCAAGAACAAGGCACCCTTTAAGTTTGTCAATCTGAATTTCAATCATAATTTTATTACTTTTGTTAAAAGATTGTTTAACAAAATTGTGTTGCGCAGCAATTCTCTTACAAGCTGTGATTTTAAGTTAATTCTTTCATTCTTTATAAACATCCGGATTAAAGGAAAGAACTTAAAAGAATCATATTTTTTTCTTAGTTTGGTGTCATATATTTTAACAAAAATCAGGTACATTGATTAAAAATTATAAGTTCCTTGATTTGATTTATAATCAAATGCCACTAGAGTTGGTGGAACGAAATAGAAGAATTTTTTTGGAAAAACAGAAAATGGTTTAAGATATAATAATAAAAATAATCTTATAGCTCTTGAAATAGATTATTAATTTTTATTGAGAAACAACACTTAAGTGTTTCTTAAAACATTTAGCCATTAAGAAGTATTTAAATACTTTTAATGGAAAAAGTATTCTAAAACTCTTATAAAAGACCAAATAAAACGATGGTTGAGTGAGAGAAGACTGAGGGTGGTAATCAATGGGCGCTGCTCTTCGTGGACTAATGTTATTAGTGGAGTACCACAGGATTCGGTATTGAGCCTGGGCCCATTGTTGCTTTGTATATTTATCAATGATACTGATGAAGGTATATCAGGCTTAGTGTCGAAGTTTGCAGATGATACAAAGGTTGGCAGGGTTGTTAATGACAGTAAGGGCAGTGTGCTACTGCAAACAGGATCTAGAAAATTTGGGAAGATGGACTGAGAAGTGGAAACTGAAGTTTAACATTGACAAATGCAAATTACTGCATATGGGTAGAAGTAACCCCAGAGGAACGTACCAACTGTGTGGTACTACACTTAGAGTGGTAGAAAATGAAAAAGACGTGGGATTAATTGTGCAGTCAGATATGAAGTTTTCTGAGCAATGCAAATAGGCTGCCAGAGCAGGTCATGGGGTTTTGTCAATGATATACTGGAATTTTGCTAGCAGGGAAAAGGACGTGATTGTCCCTCTGTATAAGGCAATGGTCAGGCCACGCCTTGAGTACTGCGTACAGGTCTGGAGGCCTCATTTTAGGAAGGATGTAGATTTGCTTGAGCGTGTACAGAGAAGGGCAACAAGACTGGTGAGGGGAATGAAGGGGATCTTACCAAGAGAGGCCTAAGTGCTGCAAATTGCAGCGGCTGGAGACTAGGCATCTTTTTTGCATCTGCGAAGTGGTCTGATTGAGGTGTATAAGGCCTTGAATGGGTTGAGCACGTTGAGTTCTGATGGAATTCTTCCACTTGGTCAGATTGCGAACCTAAGGGGGCATAAATTCAAATTGAAGAAAGACAGCTGTAGAATAGATGTGCTGATATTTGCCTTTAGCCAGCGGGTGGTTAATTGCTGAAACAAACTTCCATCTGTCGTTGTGGAAGTTGTTAATTTAAATAAATATAAGGAGGAACTGGGCAAACATTTAGAGGGAATGGTTGTGTAAATTTCTTTTTTTTTTTTTTTGGTTGATACAACATAAGCTCATACGCTGGCTTTTTTGCATCACATGCCACGATTACTACTACTATTTCAAGACGCTACTACATCTCAATCTCAACCCTTGCAATGAAAAAAAAAAAGTTATATTTCTAATTTCAGCTGAAACCTGAGACTCATATCCACGAATCACCTGTTACTACAAGCTACAACGAATCACCTGTAAATTTACAATTAAGGCCTGAAGATGAAACGTAGTATTGTCTTGAAACGTAACCGTCTAGTCATTAATAGTATTTATTGAAGTTTCTCAATAATTTAAATGTTTTAATTATTTGTGCGTGGTACAAGAACTTTATTATTAGGTATTAGTTGAGTGGCATGGTGCGTAGATAAATTGTTTTATTGGAAGATAACAAAACCCTTAAACCTATGTTGGTTTAATTATGTCTGTGTTCGATTTAGAAATATGTATATCGAGTTAAAAACCTTTCTTGCCACTTCTTCAGTGACAGCGAACTAAGGTTATTATTATGTAATTCTTAAATTTCTAGTTGAATTAATTTTTTGTATAAGTAATGACAATAATAAGTAAGTACTTACTTTTGCAATATCTCATTCACAATAACTTAGATTAAAGGAGTATAAACAGAAAATTTATTATATCTTTATGCACTTCATTACGACGATGTAATGCAAATCAATTACAACTGCAACGCTTTTAAAAATTGAGCATAAACCTGGATATATGGCGGCTACAGTACACAAAATGGCCAACATGCCAAGACTCCAATAAGATGCACACTTAAATTATTTAATTGAAGTGGAAGGCATCCGTGTACTAACTAAAATGGGCTTCTTGTAAAAAGAGAATTTGAAGCAAAAAGATATCATTGTCCGTGCACAGTCTGCTTGAGTTGTTCCTCTCGTTCTCCTACTCCCTAATATTTATTGTTCCTAAATTGAAGGTGAATGCAAAATGATTACTTTTCATATTGTTCTACACTAAGTCCATCCAATAGCAGATTATCTCCTAGTTTTTGAGTCTATACGATCCCATTTTGCTTAAAAGGATTTTATTTTCGTGGCCCTTGAAAGTCCTTAATATGATCTATAACATCAGTGTTCCTGTTTAAAATTAATAGACACAACATTGTAATTGCTTGTTCATCATGTCGCTGTTTCCAATCTCCGTAATGATTCTGAAACTGTCTTTTCCTTTTTCAAAATTACTGAATAGCTATAACTCGCTTGACTTGATAATCATGTTTAGGCACTCCAACATTTATGCCTACGTGTAATTCTTGAATATGTTGCTCCCTATCTATCCATGGGTTCTAACCACTTATAATTCTATGTCTGCTACTCATTTCTTTTCCCCTTGAAAATCTATGCCATCCGGATAACTTAAGACTTTTAACTCTACCTGAGTATCTCGTCAATGAGGGGAAGAATTTTCATGCGATTTTTTTAACAACGTGGCTGATCTCAGGTGAAGGTTCCCCTCCCGGAAACTCTAATTTTTCGTTAAGACAACAGGTGAATCAGCAGAACCTAATTTACGGATTTAAATTATGCATCAAAATATGGTCTTGGTTGCTGATGCTATTTGAATAAGATCCACCAAAATGCCTGTGCTGTTATCGCAGTCTACAATTAAAGTGGTTAACGGTCACTTACTTCCACCCCTATAATAGATTGTTCCATAACACGTTTTTTCTTACTTGCACTTCCAGCCTTCTCCTTTGCCTTTTCTACTTCGACTTATGTGGGGAGTCGAAGTAGAAAAGGCAAAGGAAAATTTAGCCACACCCTCCTGGTACTAAAAAACTGTTTAAAAATTTTAATAGATTATTTTAATTTTCGTCTTGCTTTTTAGTATAACTTAGTTTATTTTGAATAGTAACATTATGTGCAGGCCGTCGGTTAGTTGCAGTTCACAGTGAAATTTATATTTCGTCTTTTAAAAAATGCTCTTTTTTTCCTAGTAACATAGTATTAACCATATTTAAGCACGTGTTTTATTACATTTTGTCTTCAATGTTCGCAACAGGGTATTCGCAGTGATTATCCGTTGTTTAAACTCTTGTTGTGGGGATTGGTATTCAGCCAATATTTGTATTATTTCAAAAAGTGGAATAGGAGATTATCCATATTCAGGTAGTGTAGTAAATTTTATTTTCTTTCTTATGACCTGTCTTTGGGCAGCATTGCTGAGAGTGTCAGATATGATTACCCTATTGGAGAATGGGTGTTTTTTCTGACTTTTTTTTCCGTGCCTTGAACTCTGATTCTAATAGTGACGTGTTCTGTTTTTTTTTAAGACAACGTATGCTGGAATGGTGAAATTAGACAGTTATAGGAAGTGTAGTAGTAACTCGCAAAAAAAAAAGGCCAATTCCATTTCTGAATCGAAATATAAGGTTTTCTGTCGAAATATGCTGAGATTATTGATTGTAAGGGTGTAGTCTTAAATAATAATATGGTTAATCCTCGCTTAACGGAAAATATTAAGAAATTTCTAATCAGGTTGTGATACTTGCGTGAAATGACAGATGAGGCTTTAAACAGCTTACCAATCATAGGAAAGTGAGAGTTTCTTTTAAAATGTCTGCAATATATTGGCGAAAAATTAGGATTAACATGGAAATAAATATATAATGTTACACACCGATAATGTTACAATAGTTGCAGGTTACAAGTTAGTTATCAATATGCCGACCTGGTAGCCGGGTGGGTAAAGTGCCTGCCTGGTAACCCAAAGGTCGTTGGTTCGAATCCCGCCTCGGGCTTGGATCAAAGTATTGCAAAAACCTTGGTAGGTGCATTATGGCCACAGAATACGATGCGCCAACAACTACCAAAAAAAAAAAAAAAAGTTATCAATATAGAGGAGTTAAAATGTATTTGAATATCAAACATGAGTATGCATTGTGATAGGGTAAAATGGTATTAATGCCTTACTTGAAATCATATCATTTTACAAAGTTGGATAGCAATGATGCAACGTTAAAGACTACAGAATTTTTAGTCTCGTATCATTAAGCGATTTGCATAAATCGATCTTTGTGGCAAAAAAAGTGTGTGAGCGTTATTTTGATTCTTATTATTTGATAAATGCGTATCTCTACTCATCTATAACTCCCTCCCCCTACGTGTGAAGGTGAAAATTTCACTGTTTAAATATTCCAGAACTGATGGCCAAAACTCAAATTACATAAGGATTTAAATTGGAATTCGTCACTGGAATAAGTTATCTCCGGGGGTAGTGGAGCCAGACATCTTGGGGGAAATTAAACGTCATACGTGAGGAGGAAAACGCATATTTCTTTGTTTTATTATTATTTAATTTGTTATTTGCTATTTCAGAAAAATTCGATGCATTATCTAATACTAAATATTAGTTTTTCGGAACCTTTTATCAATAACGGAAAAAAAAAAAAGCTCATATTACGGCCACCCCAGAATGATCTTATCTGCCCATGTGTAACTTGTCTATAAATTGCATGTGTTTCTGGTCGGTTTGTCTATTTTGTTGAATGAAGAACCAGGGTTTCCAGGGAGAAAAACCTTGCTGTTCTTGCCTGAGATCGACTAATTCAGCAATGGAGCGAAAAACAAGCATCACAGACTGGATTCGAACCTGAACCTTTTCCACCCAATATAGGGAGGATGGTGGTTAAAACCATTGCGCTATTACTATTCCGAATGATAGCAGTAAGAACCTTTGCACCACATTTGTTCAAATGTATCCCATCTTTAAAAAATACATATTTCATTTTACCTGAAGTACCGGCAACCTGATTTAAACAAAAAAACAACTCCCCCTCCTCAAACGGCTTGCCTTACACAGGCCCTCAAGTGTCCATATAATCCACAAAGCTTCAGCATATGATTTCCTCCTCTCATGCCTGGGCAGAATTGCTGACCTATAAACATTCTCACCTAACTCGCCCACTTTTTTCAGCATGGTCCTATCTAACAAATAGCCAATTCGTGTATGGTTAATATCATTGGCCTTCACATTATCTTCCCACCCCTTAAAATCTGACATTCTGTGACCAACAGAATGTCAGATTTTACTGTCTCATTACACAGTATGTGCTTGACATTTTTATTTGTTATATGAAGCGTACATGCCAAAACTGTTGAAAAACTACTTGTCAATTTAGAGAATTACAAACCACCTCCTCCACTCTGCTCCTTGCCCATTTGCATGGTGGGAAGACATTAAAAAGACAAAAGTAAATAATAACTTGAAAAGAAGAATACGCATACATATAGGAAACAATTTAAGGTCCAGGTTTTCGAGTCAAGGTTAAGGCGTTCAAGGCAGGCCTGCTAAAGATAGAACTGTCGTCATAGGTGTACATAATATGTTCCCATGACTCCTTTTCATCGCAAAGACATTCTTTCATTGATTCCTAACTCGTGCAACTTTGCATATATGGAGCCGTGACCATAAGTTCTGTGCAAAAAATCTAGATTGTATCGATGCTGCGTGTTTTACATTCGAAAGGAACTTGTGGGTAATCCGCTCTTTATAACTCACTCGCCAGTGCTCTTGCCAAAGATTCATTAAAGTAACCAGGATTCTTGTCTTCTCTCTTTCCGTGGTTTCGTCAGGATGTCCATTTCTACGTTGAGAAAAGAGCTCGAATATCACTGCGTACAGAATAAGTTAACCCGCGGTACATGGCATGTAGATCGATAGACAATTTGGCAGTTAACACCTGTAAAGCTGGTCTTGAAACCATCTTACATGCAATGCATATAGTATGTGGTTATAGCGGAAGTGAACTAACATTTAGGGGCCACTTTGCATATGTGCTTCACTATTCTGTTCCGGGTTCGTCAGGGTCTGGCTCAGTTTCGCGAATAAACAATTTTCTGACATTACTTTGACGTCGCTTTACTTGTAGGACTTGTATAAAATTTATTGATAACTGAAAGTTACCGAATGAGGTACATTTTACTTATTATAATATATACGCTATTGCTTTGTTTTACGCCACACAAGGGGCCGACCGGTTGGGTAAAGGCCTACCTGGCAACCCAAACGTCGCGGTTCGAATCCCGCCTCGGGCTTGGATCAGAGTAGCGCAAAAACCTTGGGAGGCGCATTATGGCCACAGAAGCTGATGCGCTAACAAAAAAATAATAATAAATAAAAAAAAAAAAACGCCACAAAAGGGAGTACGTAATTTTGTTTAAAATGATGAATGGCACATCCATTTTAAATGAAGAGCTGCTTGGAAAAATTCTTTAACTGAAACAAGCAAAGCTTCACGAAAAGTAAAGAAGTTTATTTTTTTGTTGTTGTTGTTATTATTATATGCTTTTTTTTTTTTTTTTTAATGTTATACCATTCAAGAAACTTTAGGGTAAAAGCCTTATGAAACCCAAAATCAACTGACCCTAATACCAGCTAATTCTCTGATAATGACCTTTTTATTGATAGAATAACTATTTTCAAATACTGTAAGGGTCGTTTCTGAATTCAAGGAAAATGAATTCGTTACTCTTAAAAGATTTTTCCAGTTATTACGTTGCTTGGGGTGGAATCAGCTTCATAACTCATTACTTCTGATGTCTGTCTAAAAACGTAGTATCTTTTTCACGTTGACAAAAAAGAAAAAATGTAGTAAAGGGTATGAAAGAAAATTCTGTAAACCCCCCTCTTCCATAATTTTGAACTGTTCACGGTGGGTGAATTGAACCCCAGCCGAACGCTGAACTTATGAAAATTGGTCTTTCGAAAGGTTGCTTTTAGAGGTGTTAAAGAGAGTCATGCTGGATATCAATGAATGAGCAAAACCCTTGTCAAGTTATCCATTGTTGATACTGGTTGGTAAGGCTTCGGAGGAACTTCCTTCTCAGTAGAGGTCCTGCGCAAAAGTTTTATTGTACTTTAATTACTCTTTTATATATTGTCATCTTTTTTTATTTCAGTGTGTGTTCAAAAGTGAATCTAAAGGATATATTTTATTTCAGTTTCGCAGTGCTAAAATAAAATAGGTTGACGAGAGACTAGTACGGTGAAACGAAATTAAAATGGACCAACCAATGCTCCTCTGAATTTCGAACTTTAAACGAATGCATTGCTGAGCCAAGAGATATTCTAATGAATCAGCAAACGCGGGTTGATTAGTGTTTCAATAATGGTGAAATCAGTGCACCGAAAAAGTAACACCAACCACTGACACAAAGTAGCTAGCCGGGTGGGTAAAGCGCCTGCCTGGCAACCCAAAGGTCGCTGGTTCGAATCCCGCCTCGGGCTTGGATCAAAGTACTGCAAAAAACCTTGGGAGGTGCACTATGGCCACAGAAGCCGATGCGCCAATAACTACAAAAAAAAAAAAAAAAACAAAGTAGCTGCTAAATAAGATCGCACCCGACAGATATTGAACAACAGCGGAAGTTCGACCGGCGCATTAGTATGTCAGTTCTCTACTAACCATATAACATAAAAATAAAGTAATAAAGAAAATAATAATGAAAGAAGAAATAAAATCAGTATAGCAATTTTTATTTTTGCTTCAACCTGTTGGCTGCGTTTATTGAATTGAATTATTGAAAGAAATGCCAAATAGTTTGAATTAATTGGCATTTTTTAAAATCATTTTAGGAGCGCATCCCTTCCGCAACATCCTTTATCTTGATTTTTTTTATTCCGGCCACCCCCTCTTCATTTGTTGCAGTAGTTACTTACTGGTTTATTTTTTTTAATTATCCCTTATTTGGTTGGCCATACATCTAGCATATTTTTCTTTTATATTCAAATTATATGAAACTGAAAACAACTTTGATACTTTTCCTGAAATAACTTAGAAAGGCTGCTTTTAAAACGTGTTTCGATTAAGCCATATTTTTTTGAAAAATGCATGAATTTTAAATAAATTGTGCTTTTTTTCAGTGGTGCAAAAAAAATAAATATATAATAATTATTCTTATTATCGAAAATAGTTTACTTTTTGTGAACACTGGCTTTTTTCTACAGCAATATGTTAGAGAAGCAACGAGAGAAAGCAGCGATTTCAATAAGAATCTGAAGATAAGAGAACCACTGGGTGGTAGTGATCACAGTATACTGATGCGGGATAAGATGTAACTACCTCACTGGTAAAGGGAAGCGCTTTTGCTTTCGTGAGGATGACTACAGTAGAATGGTCTCTCGCAGGACATGCTAAGCTTTTTATACCCACTAAGAAATACTGTTCAAGGCTTATATCTAAATGGATGTCAGATTAATTAATGAGACTCGTGGCAGACCAGACAAAATGCGTGGGATGCATATAAATTATTAGGCGACACAGAACTTATTGTAGACATGAACTAGTCTGCAATCAATTCACAAAGGAGGTAGGCAAGCGAAGGCAGATTACGAGCAGTCTCAGCAAAGACTTATCTTTGTGTTGCTGTACTCAGAATGAAGTACTGTACTTGTGTTAATAGTAGAAGGAAGGGATTAAATCACATTGGTTCACTTAATATGAATGATTTAACTGTTGATGATTCTGCTCAGGTTGGTGACAAAGAGAATAGGTATTTTGAATCTACATCCATACATAAGGAATTCCTTAGGGAAGGGGATGCCAGAAGCATGTCAAACTCTAACATGGATTTAGATGATTTTGTGATAACTGAGAGGAAAGTGGAGGAGAAATTGTTGAATGTAAACATAAAAAAATGCCCCTAGGATGGAAGTGATTTGTTGAATTATACTAAGAGAGACAGAAAAGAAGGTAAGCAAGCATTGGTCACAATTATGAGAGCAACTGTAGATTCAGGGGAGGGTCACCTGCAGTCCACAGAGTAGACTGCAGGTGAACGAATTTATCTCTAATTCATAAAGGAGGGATCAAAAGGTAAATTATATAGTATTTAATGACCTGTTAGCTTAACTTCTGTTCCAAGAAAAATAATAGTCACTGGATAAAGAAGTAATGGAGGACCATCTATAGAGGGGGTGCAGTTATAATGCATGGATTTCTTAAGGGAAGATATGTTTGATAATTTTTTTTTTTTGATACGGTACTGCAGTAACAGAGGAACCAGATTCAAAAAATAATTTTGATATCGTTTACTTGCATTTCAGAAAAGCTTTAGATACCGTTGCACATAAAAGACTGCTGTACAAATTGGAACAGTGGGGCATTAAGGGTAAGCTACTGCTTGGGTAAAAGGATGGTTATCAATGGATAAACCCTTCGTAAACTAATGTTATTAGTAGAGTCCTCCAGGGTTCAGTGCCGGGTCATTTTTAATGATATTGATGAATGACATTGTTAATGGTATATCCAGGCTTAATGTCTAAGGGTGGTACGAAGGTTGGTAAGATGATTATTCACAGCAATCAGAGTATGCCGCGCTGCAACAAGATCTAAAAAAATTGGCAGATGGACTGAGAAAAGGCAATTGAATTTTAACATTGACAAATGAAAATAGCTGCACATGGGTAGCAGTAATGTGTGATTAACGTGTTGTCTGTGTGGTACTACATTCGCAGTAGGATAGAGTTACCAGACTTCCTCGTTTCTGATGACATGTCCTAGTTTTTAGGGCGTTCTCGCGGATTTTACACTTGCGTCTTAGTTTTTGTAATTTAAAAAATCATTTCATCATAAAATGAATTTCCATTAAATATTCTGGGCATTACACCTTTAATCAATACAACAGAATAAATAAAGACAATGCGCTGGTTGGATTAAGTGGACTGTATTATCCTAAAATTACGCAAGTGGACTGTGTCAGCATCATTTGTCTCATTGAAAATCGATGATAGCAGATTATTCGACCAATTTATGAATTTCTTTCTTAGAAAAAGAAAGATGATAATTGAGAAAACTTATTAGCCCATAGAAAATGGGCTGAATATTTCAGTTAATGCAAGAGTTCGAAGTTTTTAAAAATTACTCAATATGCATTTTCTATTTTTGGGCACAATGTGAACGTAGAGCTTGTATTTTTATTAATTAGCAATCGGTGGTGGAGCAAAATTTAGAAATCAAATACATTGAATAGTTATTTCGTTAGTTACTTATAATTTGAAAATGGATTGTAAAACATTTTATAGTTACATTGTAATCCAAACTTACTGAAAATGATTGACAGTAACGATAAATATATATCGTAAATTTAATAATAAATATAATTTTTAAAATGTCCTCGTTTTTAAAACTAAATGTACTAGTTTTTGAATTCTAGATCTGGTAACCCTAGGGTAGGGGAAAGTGAAAACGAACTGGGGACATCTTTTTCATTGACGACAATATTCGTATATTTCATGGGGATTTGTTTTGTGAATAATGTACTGAAATTTTTCTAGCAGGGATAAGGAGGAAAAAAAAAGATTATATCATGAACTATGCAATATTAAGTTCATTTCTGAATTCAGGAAACGTTAATCCTTTATTGTTAATAAGATATTTCTGTCTTATTACTTTACTTGTGAGAAAAGAGGTTAGATCTGAATGACGTCACACAACTTTGGCAGCTAAATCGGAATCGCCACTGGCTACAGAAGCAATGCACTCACCACTACACCATTTGAGTAATGATATCCTTGGAAGAATTATCCGAAGTGGATCTTGTAAGAACCATTAAGTTTACGCAATTTAAATTAAACAAAGTAATTATTTATACAACATAGCACGCATACCTACGTTGGTTTCATTATTTTTATTTCTGATTTGGAAATAATGGAGTTACATTTTTTGGGGTATTTTCTAAAACGTCTTCAGTGACTGCAAAACCAGTCATTTATTATTATATAATAATAAGTGGTTTCTTCATCTCATCCTTACTTGCTTCGGCAGTACATATACTACTAATTTCATTGCCAGGTTTGGTTTGGTGGATTAGAATTTAATGAATTACCTTTATAGGCTTAATACTAAGGCTTATTAATGTCCCATGGGTAACCTTATTGCATTAGTGGATTTTCAGGGACGTTAGTACACATTTTTGAATAATGGAGTTAAATAAGATTTAAAAAAGAGTTACTGGCTTTGATGTTAGTCAAGAAGCTTCAGAAAATACCAGGAAACCTATGCCTCGATGAACGTATTTCCAAACGGGAAACAGACGTAATCAAACTAACGGAGGTTTGAGTGCTTTTATTATTTTCCAATAACACAGTTAACCTATGGCGAAATGAAACTTAAGAAATTAAATTTACAAAGAATTTTAACAAATCAACCAAAAACAAAAATTCTCTTAATCCAATTATGCTTCATTTCTCTTGAATATAATTTTAGAGCTAATCGCACTACACCCGTTTTCTCTGACTGCCAATTTAATTATTAGTATATTAATAATTATTCAATGCATTTGTGTGGAAATTAGAGCAGTCTGTAGAGAATTTAATTTGCTACGAGATGGGTGTGTCTTATATTTGAAACACACATCACGAGTTGCCTCCGTATTGCACCACGCATTTTAAATCAGAAGTGCTGCTCAGTAGGGACAAAGCCATAACCTGTGGTAATGAGCAGGGCTCGACAAAGACGGTCGCCATTGCCGACTAAGAAATTGGCTTCGGGAATTAGTATTAAATAATCAATTTTGTAAGTATTGGCATGACTTTGAATACAGGATTTTGACAATGCATTTTTAGTTTCGAATGCTAAACTATTGAGAGTATTATTGGTTGAAGGAGAGACGAATATTAATCCAGCCTTCGCGAAAATTAAAGTTAACCTATTTTGTAATTAAAGTAATTACGAAATAGGATTTTGTAATTAAAGTAATTACGAAATAGGATTTTGTAATTAGTTTCTTATTCAACATTGATACTGCATTTTGCTGTTTGTCCTTCTTTTTTAATTGGTCAGGTCAAAGTAAATAAAAATTGTAAGATTGTTCTGGAAAATATACTGATTATTCTGTGGATCTTTGTTCGCATGCACAGTGGTAGTAAATCGGGCAGTGAATCAGTAATAGCCGACTGGGCTAACCGGGTGGGTAAACTGCCCACCTAGCAACCCAAAGGTCGCGGGTTCGAATCCAGCCTCGGGCTTGGATCAAAGTACTGCAAAAACCTTGGGAGGTGCATTATGGCCACAGAAGCCGATGCGCCAACAACTACAAAAAAAAAAAAAAAAAAACAGTAATATAACATCTCTGGTGCTTTTTCAATTTGCCGCTTTGTTAACCTTCTAATAGTACCATTTATAATTAATTCAACAGATATAAATAACAGGTAAAGTAATTTAAAAGTTTTAAGATTTTACAGAGTTTAATTATCAATTGACGGATAGTACAGAATCATAGCATAAATTGATAACCACTTTTTTTGAAAGCTGGCATGATATAAAATTGGCACTAACAAGCAAAAGTTGCACGAGTGTGTTCACTTCATTACGTTACTCTAATTTACTGTACAGTGGCTATTCTTGAAAACCCTTTTTAGTTTAAGTATCCGTTTCTGCCCCCTCCCCACTTGTTGGCGACTACACCTTTAATAAATTTTGCCGTGGCGTGATAATAGCATTCATTTTACTAACAGTACGATTACTTATCTTGATCATATTTTTATATTAGTAGTGCAATACCAGGATAACTCGAGGTGGAATGTAATCACAACACCACATTGATGCATTTCATATCAAACGTACACAGATTGAACCTACCGTACAGTGTTCTTTAGTTCTCATAGGTTTTGTTCTTAATTTACTTTAGTGGTAAATTGTATCAAGGATAATAACAGCAGTACCCCATCTTGCGCATTATGTTAATGTATAACTAATACTCAATAAGCCTGTATATTATTTATGAGATGAAAATGTACCAAGTCATATTAACTATGCAAATAAATATTTCTGAATAGAAATGGAAAAACATAGATCCTGTCTTCGATCATGAACGTTAATGCAAACTTGATTATGATTTTAAAAATCAAAACACATCGATATAATTCTCATTATATCAGACACAATTTATCTGAAGGAAGCAGAGGAAAGACGATGTTATGACTCAGAATTTAAAAAAATATATATAATAATAAATTATCTGTTTGTTGTTAGTTAATACAGATAGAGAGACATTTCACAAGATGCACAATATATAAAAACCCGCCGTATTTAGTAACCACGAGGGGCTTGAACCACTGTGATTGAAAGCACGCGTACTTATATTTTTGAATAGAAATGCCTGACCATTGGCTATAACATCCAGTTCCACAAAATATTAATGAAATTAATAAATATTAATGAAATATTAATTACAAAATAATGAAATACAAAATATTAATGAAATTAATTTTTGTTACAAGTATAGTTGAAATTCGTATTGTGAGAAAAATAACTTTCGTGCACCTTTTCAGATCGTCTATTAACAAATCCTACTCCCATATCACAGTCTTTATTGGGGATACGTATACAGGAACAGCTTATTGACACTGTCTGGAAATATTAACAGAAACCTTCTCCGTTGATTACGTAAAGTTGAATTTGCTACTAAGAAAGAATCAACAGAAATAATGATAAAAGAACTTATATATTTTTGCTTTTATTTCCACGTGTTTTTGGTGACAGTTGTAGTGTTTATTCTTATCATGTACAAATGTTTTCTATTATTACTCACAATAAAATATAACTGAGCATTATCGAGTCTCTTTATTTCTATATACCCACAAATGCCCCTCCTTATTTATTTATTTTTTATAGAAAACAATATAAATGGTTCGGTATAGCCGTGAAACACTTGTCACTTTAATCCCATTGCGAATTGAATATATATGGAATATCCTTAAAGATAGGCTTAAAAAAAGTAGAAAAATATGCATACGGAAAGTAAAGATTTCTGCTACGATAAAGGTTGGTTTTAAAAATAAATGTAATTAAAGGTTTCAACAACAAATAAAATACATCGGAACAATGTTTTGATTTTCCATTTGCTTAAAAAATGGTAATATGAAAATAACCCATTGAGGATTCATTCATTTTCGGATGTTTAAACAAGGTCTCAAAAGAGCCAAAGGAATTCATGTTAAATAATAAAAAGTGTATTGTTATTTATTTATTTTTTTTTTGTACTTGAATCATTAAATAAATGTATCTTTTTGAAAAAAATTGTCTATTCACATTAATTTGCACAAGACTGCCATTGGTAGCATTTGTTTCTGCGTTTGTATTGAACAATTATTCATGCAAAATAACAAAAAAATATGTAAAGATGTATTTTACAAAATAATTAAGAAAACATGTTATTTATCTATTTTGATGTGATAACTTTATACTTTTTTATATAATAATAAATAATCCTGAATGGTTAAATTGAATTTCGTTCACCAAGGCATGCGTCATTTTCCTATATCTTTTGTGGCACCTACTGAGAGCCATCATGTCAAACGATAAACTGCTGCAGGGCACCTACAAAAGGATTAGCCTCCAACCAAATTTAGTCATTTGGGTTCGTGGCTAAGTGCATTTCAATTTAAGAAATTTGGGTTCGAGGTTAAATGCTTTCATTGATTTTATTGGTTAACGCTGACAAATGGTTGGATATATAAATGCATGTTTTGGAAATTAAAGTTTGTCTGAAATTTTTGTTGAACAGCACATTGAGGCGTTTCGTTCGAGAAGTAAGAAGTAAAAATTCCAGCTTAATTAAGTGAAGAAGCAAGCTTGGGAGTAAAAAAAGGTAAGTTTTGATATCTATTTATGAAATTTATAAAAATTAAAACTTTTTTTAGTTTTCTTAACGATTTCTCTATAATAGCTTAGAATGATGCTTATTGCAAAATAATTTAAATGAATACGTGTGCTTATTTAGTAAAAGTAAAGTACTTGGGTGTTTGCTAAAATGCAGAGTAGCACGATTAAATTAATTTTATTAGAAAAAATATCATAAATGAATACGATTTTTAAAGTTACTATCAATAAGTACTGAACATACTTTGTAAGAGTATAGTGTTTAAGATTGTTAAGGCCAGTTAAAAATTAGCGTGTAATTATTTTAATTTTTTTTGTTTTACTTTAAATAATGGTAATATTTCATTTTTTAGCAGCAACAACAATGGAAGGAAACAGATGGAATCGGCAAAGAGGCATTGCTGAAACAAACAGACCTGTCCATTGGTATCGCACCAGTAAAAGGGATGCCACTCATCTGGATGGAGTAACACCCACCCCTCTTTTGTCACTAACCAGGGAGCAGTTGGCAATATCGGCAGCAAGAGAAGAAATCGTTGATATTGATGTGACGCCATCCATTGGGAGGATTGCCGAGGAATTTGGAATCTTTCTTACAAAATGTAATGTGTGCCAACAGTATCACATTGATTTTGATGTCACCCACACCTATTTTGTCCCTAACGAGTAAACAGTTGGGCAACTGGCAGAAGGAGAAGGCAATACTGTGATGCCGTCCGGGGAAAAGATCTGTCGAAGAATTAGGATTGTTTTTTTTTTCGAAAATATAGAGATTGCCCACAGAAGGAATTATTTGTCCCGTTTTTTAAGTTTTATGTATGCGTTTGTTTTGTTGTCTGTACACCTGTAACTTGGAAAATTAAAACTTTTTTTTCGTGAGGAAGCCAAAATCAATTAGAACTCTTTTTTTTTTTTTTTTTTGTGTGTGTGTGTTATTGCGAAAATAGTTCCTTTTAATTTGGTATTGTTCACCAAAGGTTTTTGGTAAGTGATTTAAATTCAGCTCATGCTATTTTATTTATTTATTTTTTCTGGTTACTTTCTCATCGCACAACAAGATTCACCATTATGTTTTTCGGCGTGCCCAGGCAGTTTTCACGTGAGATCGCAATGCAAATGCGACACGAAGTGACTTACGCCGTACGTAGCAGCAACTGACGAGGTCAGTACAGGTCGAGCTGTACCTCCATGCATGTGGCGTTTATGTTTTAAATCACAATAGCTCAGCTCCTAGTAACCCGATTTAAAAGGCAAAATTATTTCTTTTATCATTTTCTACCGGTATTTCATAAAAAAGAGAAAAAAATTAATTCGGAATGCCGAAGACTAAAAGCGAACTTTTAAATCGTATAGAGCTTAATGGAGGGGCTGCACTGTACGTACACGTGCAGTGCGACCATCTCCATTGAGTATAAAGGTTAAACTATGTGTATATTAAGTGCAATAGCATCATTAATACACAGCCATTTCTGAATAAACAGAATATTTATAAGGCGGCATCGTTTTAAGTTACATCTCATATTGTGAATACCTTCACAACGAGTTGCCATGATATTGCACTAATTCGAATAAGTAAGGCTTCACTTAAGGAGGTAACCTTTGCAACCACAAAAAATAACGCCCGATGGTTCTCCCTCAGCCTCGAATCATCCTTTCTCATTACCGGACATGGTTCTCTAAATGAGAAACTGCATACACTGGGACTCATCGACACTCCCTACTGCTTTTGCGGACAAAGTGAAAGTTGGAAACACTTGCTTCTAGAGTGTGTACATTACAACGATATCAGAAACCGTCTCCGGAATAAGATCCAGGACTTCCCACCAGCAGATCTGCATCAACTGATATGTACCCAAAACAACCTCGAAGCCTTCCAGACCTTTGCAGCTGAGGTATTTGCCTGGAGGAGGACACTGATCGTTAGTCACCGACATGGAAATGCCGATCATTGACAATTCCACTGCCAACTGAAAGTCATCCCTTCTACTGACTATTTTTTTTTTTTTTTTTTTTCCTAACCTCCGTTCTGCATTGTTTCCGGGTCCTTCCCTGGAACTAGGAGCAGCTTTGGCTCACCTTTTCTTCTTTCCCACTATGTGCAAGATAGATAACCACTCTCCCATTTTTTTTCCTTTTTTTTTTTTTTTCTTTTTTTCTTTTTCATTCTCTCTCTGCTGGCACCCGATTTACATCTTTCTCTTCACTGTAGCCAGGGTGTGGGATTAAAATTATTTATTTATTCCTTAATTATTTTTATTTTTTATTTATTTTTATTTTATTATTATTATTTTTTTTTTTTTTTCCTCAAACCTGCGTTCTGCACTGTTTCCGGGTCCTGCCCTGGAACTAGGAGCAGCCTTGGCTCACCTTTTCTTCTTTCTCCCTCTGTGCAGGATAGTTAACCACTCTCACATTTTTTTTTTTTTTCTTTTTCTCTTACTCTCTCTCTGCTGGCACCCCGACTTACATCTTCCTCTTCACTGTGGGATTAAAATTATTTAATTATTCTGTAATTATTATTATTTATTTATTTTATTATTATTTATTTTTTATTTATTATTATTTTTTTTTCATTTACTTAGCTTCATTTTTTTTTTTTTTTTTTTTTTTACTCGTGCTCTGTTCTGACAACTGGGATGTGGACTATCATTGGTGCCAGACAGCTCTCCCTTTTTTAAATTTTATTTATTTATTTTTTTATTATTATTATTTTTATTTTTATTTATTTTTTTTTTATTATTATTTATTTATTTATTTCATATATTTTCTTTTTCACCACGGGGAACTATTATAATTATTTATTTGTTTATGATTATTTATTTATTTTTTTTTTTTTTTGCACCACGGGAAATACATTTTGTCTCTGTTTTTAGTTTATTTAATTTTTATTTTATTTCTTTTTTTTTCCCCCCTCTCTGGAGTGGGCCCCCAGAGAAATCTGGCCCACCTTTTGGCAACATCAGGTGGTTCAGAGTCTCGTATCGAGACAGTACGTGCTCCATTGGGACTGGCCCACCTTCCCGTGGTGTGGACGAGTACCCAGAATCATCTGTCCAGGTGATTGATGCTTCTGGGTAGCCAAGAGGTCAGAACAGAACAACAGAACACACACACAATACACACAAACCGACGTCACACACATCTGGCCCATTTGTAGTGATACTGTTCTTCACAGAGATACGAGGCGGAGTTGAACTCGCGTTCTAGGAGCCGCCCTTTACAAAAACACATGTCCACATTCACTTAAGGAGAAGACTGTTACTTATTCTCATACTAAGTTTTATTTTATTTTTTTATTTTTTTTCATTCTCAAAAGAATGAAAGCCGAGTGGGCAGGAGCGGGAGTGCAGTAACACACGCTCTTTGAGTAGACCGGGGTTCAAGCCCCTGACTGCTGAATACGGTCGATCTGCCAACCCGCACTGGACCAGCGTGGCAGATTATGGTCCATTTCCCTCAGCATGAATTGTTGAGGAGGCTTCCATCCTGCAGTGGGTTGATAATGGCTGCACTTTACTTTTTTTTTTTTTTAAAGAACATATAGTACTTAGTCACATGCATGGATTGAGGGTACAAAAGATGAAGGAAGATACTTGTTGACATTAGAATTGAAATTTTGTAGATTTGTAATTTTCAGGAAATACTTATGAAGGAAGGTTGTTACAGAAAACAGAAGTTGGATGAATAAATGAGTAAGAAGGAAAGTTGGTTCTGTGAATTTGAACTTGGACAGTAAAAGGATGTTGGCTGGTTGCAGCACATGTTCGGACTTCTTCGAAAGAGAGCGGGAATTCAGAAGAACAGTGCCCGTGCAAGTACCTACAGAAAAGGCATGCAGCAGAAACAGAAATGTGTGTCTGAAAGAGAGATTGGAGAGACTGTTACAGATGAGACATTAATTAATCTAACTGCCCTCTTTTGAATGGAATCTAGAAGCCTAAGATGTTTGGGGGGGGGGGGTACAGGTGTGTGAACAATATTCCATGGTAGGCATTATTTGCGATTTCTACAAAGTCAACAACTGTTTGTAAGAAAATCGAACGAGGAAACCAAGTTTTTTGATGCAGAGAAATTTGTAATGTGCTTTATGCCAAGAGAGATTAGAAGTCAGGGTAATCCCCAAGATCTTGCCTAGAAATCGGACCGTCATCGGAGATAAGCATAGGAGCAGAAGAATCCTATTTGCGAGATATAAGAGAGGAATGAATTTTAGAAGGATTGAAATTAATTTATCTTTGCCCCACGGGAGAATTAACTGGAGATTAACATTTAAGGATTTGGCAGTGGATACTCGCTAAGTTGAAGCTGTTTCAGCATGGCAAGGTTTCTCAAACTGGAAGGTGAAATGCAATATGCTATCGATAGGATTTCTGGTCAGTGGAAGAATGTCATTAATATACAGTTAATGGCATTCTTCCACTGTTTTCTGACCGTATCGTAACACCCATGTCCCTTTCCTCCAGTACTGGGTTTAGTTGAACTTCAAGTGAATACGATATTTGGGGATTACTGTTTCCCAGGTGTAATACCTTACACTTTGTTGGATTAAAGCATAGCTGCCATTTTTCTGATCATTCCTGAAGTCTATCTAGGTCTCTCTGAAGAAGCTCAGCTTGACAGTGATCATTAACTACTCTACCAATTTTAACATTATCTGCAAATTTAGATATCACGCCCTTCATAAATGTCGTTTATGAAAATTAAAAACAACAGTGGTCCTAATACCGATCCTTGCTTAACCCCACTTCTTACATCATCTCAATCTGAGGAAACGCCATTTATCACAACCCTCTGCCTCCTGCCCTGAACCCATATTGATATTCATCTAAGGATTTTTGCAGTGATTCCAACCTGTTCCAGCTTATATAAAGCAGCCGCTCATATGGGACTGAGTCAAAAGCTTTGCTGAAATCTAAATAAACAATGTCGAGTTTATTCCCTAAATCCAGCTGATGTTTTTGCTGATGAGTGACCCTTTCAAAATAGCGAACCAGAAACATGATTTTCCCTTTACAAAACCGTGCTGAGTATCCTTGAGAATTTCAATTCTATCCAAATGATCCTGAATTCCACCCTTGATCATTGCCTCCATAATTGGCACTTTTCTAATCCAACAGAATCTCCCCAGAGTCTAGTGATGCTCGCATTATTAGCCTCAATGATTCAATGCACTCACTTGCCGCCTCTCTTTAGATTATAGGGTATATTCCATCAACTTTAGGAGCCTTACTGGTCTGGTTGCTGGAACGTTTTTTTCATTAAATAATCTCGCGAAATTTCAATATCATTAATTATATATTTTTCAACGTCGCTCCCACAGTTTCCCATTGACACAAAAGGTTTTTGTTCTGTAAATATCGATACAAAATAACTGTTGAGTTCATCTGCAACGGCAGCTGGTGTATTTAATACTATCCCCTTTCCCTTACGTAAAGGTCCGATCTGGTTTGTCCTGCTCTTCTTGGCATTTATATATGTGAAGAATTCTTTATCCCCCCCCTGTTTGCTAGTGATTTCTCATAAACTGCCTTTGCCTGTCGAACCTTTTATGTGGCTCTGTTACACATCACCTTGTAGCTGTTATAGGCTTCAGTACTTTTTATTGCTCTGTAACCTTTCCATGCCACCTTTTTCTGCTCAAATAATGTGGCAACTTCACTATTCATCCAACATGGAACCCTTCTCGTGGAGTATTTTTTTAATGGTATATACGCATTCAAGGCATCTGTGATTAATGTTTTAAAAGCGTACCACAGTTCAAATGTATTCATTCTCTGCGCGATATCTACCCAGTTAATAGAGGCCATGTAGTACCTTAAGGCATCGTAATTTCCTTTTCTGAAATTAAAACCCATTCCTTTGCCTTTTACTTCTGCTACCTCTCTCATCATCTTCCACCGTAGAACTCCGTGATCACTTTCTGCTACTGGTTCCTCTACTGTCAGCCCTGTTATGTCATCTGATTCATGTGTGATGATGAGGTCTAGGATATTCTTTTCTCTAGTACTTTCCCTGACATGTTGATACAAATAACAGTCATCTAGTTGATTTAAAAATTTTGTTCCCCATGTCGAGTTTCCTTCCCATTTACTCCAATCAATTAGAGACAAATTGAAATCACCCATAATAAGACATTGACGCTTACTTGCCCATTCCATTTGCATGTAGAGGCTTTCGTCATAATCTTCACAATCACCTGGTCTGTAGATTACTCCTACTCGCATTATACCTTTGTTTCCAACTATCTCACACCATACAGGTTCTATACTAGCATGTGCAACGTCTGGATTCGGGAAAACTATCGTTGCACACAGGCGGTTTCTGATGAAAAGCATTACTCTGCCACCCCTTTTATTAACCCTATCCTTCCTATATACATTATACAAGCCGTGCTGAAACTCATCATCCCCTATTTCCGGGTGGCACCACGTCTCCGAAAGCCCTATTATGTCCGCGTTACTTGTTTTAACCGGCAGTTCGAATTCGCTCATTTTATTGACGACAGTTCTAACATTACTATATAAACAATTAAGACTTGCTGTTCTTGTATGTTTAAAAACTCTAACACAACCCATGAAGTTTTTAGGTTCTCTTTCGTGGCAGCTACCCGCTCACTTGAAATGTTTTTGCCCCCAGAACATCTAGATAATATGTTCAGTTGGGGAAACAGATAAGAACTCTTTAAGTTTTGTGCAAGAGTTACTTTGACCAATATTATCAGATAAACGTGTGTCAGTATTACCCATATCGCCCCTTACTAGCAGTTTCCCTGAACCTTTAAGGTATCCTCAATAATACTGGCAAAAACCTTTGCACCACCTTTGTTTAAGTGTATCCCGTCTCTACAAAACAAATTCCTTCTACCTACAAGTGTGGACCAAACTGATAGAAATTCCCCCCCCCCCCAAATGTGTTGCAGAGTCCTTTAAGTCTCTTAATCCACAAGGTTTTAACATATAATCCCTCCTATCGTGTGTGGGCAGAATTGCAGACACATAAACTTTGTGGACTAGCTCGCGGCCTTTCCTCAGCATGGTCCTGTATTTTTCCAACAAATTGTCAGATCGTGTATGTTTAATGTCACTAGTCCCCACATGAATAATAATATTCCCTTTACCCCCCCCCCCCCCCCTAAAATATGACAATCTGTTAGTGACATCATTAATAGTCCCTCCCGGCAGACATACCCTGGTTCTACTCCACCTATTATCCTTATTACAAAAAAATATTCTTCGTTTCCCTGACAATAGAGTCCGCTCACCTCGAGTGCCAACACTCGTAATGTATTCGGTTTTTTTTTTTTTTTTTTCTTTGGCTGGTGCAGCATACGCCATAGGCTTTCATGCGCCATTGCTAATACTATACAAGAGGAAAAGAGTGGGAGAAAGAACTAAACATTGGGGAGCACCAGCATTAACGGAGAAGTTAGAAGACAGAAAGCCGTCTGCCATCACCCGCAGGGAGCGGTCAGAGAGAAAACTGGACCCAATTACAAAGAGTAGTGGCAAACCAAGGGATGGAATTTTATTTTGAAGGCCTTTATGCCAAACACAATCAAAAATATTTCAAAAGTGAAGAGCAATGGCTTGAGTTTTACCAAATTTAATGGAAAAGTTTGATATTTTGTGCTGAAGCATAAAATGCTGAATACTCTCAACCAGCAATTTATAAATCAGGTGATATGTTCCTCCACTCGGCCTTTAACGTAGCCACAGTTTGGCCTTATTCTTTGGGTGATCTCGACGTGCCAATACATCCCAAAGATGCTCTATAGGGTTCAGATCAAAACTCTGGGCTGGCCAATCTAACTTTTCCACACCCATTCCTCAGACCACTCTGCTGTGACACGAAGGAGCAGTATGGCATTGTCGTGCTGATACAGGTATAGCCTTCCTCGAAGTATTGCCATAATATTGGAAGTACATAATTGTCCACAGAATTCATGGTTTTGTCGAAATCGGCCAAAGAACCCAAGCCAAACCATGAAAGGAATCCCATACCATGACACTGCCTTTATTAAACTTCATTGTAGAGAAGATACAATCAGGAAGGAAGTGTTCTCCTGGCATTCGCCACACCCAGAAACGGCTATCAGATTGGTAGAGTGCGAACCTTGACTTATCTGTCTACAGGACTGTTTTCCACTGCTCTACAGTCCAGAATTTTCGCTCCTTACACCATGTTAATTGGCGTCTAGCATTTGATGAGGTGATCAATTCTGTTGAACGAGTATTCTTGCATGCCCACTTTTGCAATTGTCTGTTCGAAGCTCAGTGTGTATATTTATAGCAGGTTCTGTGATGCGTTACATGCATAGGACCTGTTTCCCCATCCCTGGAGGGGTGTCCGGATAGGAATGGTACGGTAGTGTAAGCCAGAATATTACCAGGGGAAATGACACTGACGGAATAATCTATACTGGCGATCGTCGATCAAATGAATTCCAGATATCTGGAAATAGTTGACATCCAGATAGTTTAAGAGTCGGTGGTTAATCGATTTCTCCTTTACTTTAGAAAGAGTAGAAGTAATCTCAATGGAACGATAATAGGATGGGAGGGATTTGTAAGCCTTTTTAGGATCTGGCAGTGTTTTTTTTTTTTTTTTTTTTTTGTATTTGTTGGCGCATCAGCTTCCGTGGCCATAATGCACCTCCCAAGGTTTTTGCAGTACTTTGATCCAACCCGCGGCGGGATTCAAAACCGCGACCTTTGGGTTGCCAGGCAAGCACTTTACCCACCCGACTAGGATCTGGCTGTATATGAGCAAATTTCCAATAGGGAGAAACACCTTTTGAATAAGAAAGTGAGCCGACCGGGCTAGCCGGGTGGGTAAAGTGCCTGCCTAAGCAACCCAAAGGTCGCGAGTTCGAATCCCGCCTCGGCCTTGGATCAAAGTACTGCAAAAACCTTGGGAGGTGCATTATGGCCACAGAAGCCGATGCGCCAACAACTACCAAAAATAAATAAGAAAGTGAAAAAAAGACAACAAAAAACAGAAGTAGGTTCAGGAACATATGTTTTGAGAACAAGTGGAGAAATACCATCAGGACCTGGAGCTTTCTTATCATCAATCGTTCTGATATCCTTTTGACAGAAGACCATAGGAAGCATTGAATGGAGTGTACTGGGAATGGTTTGAGGTGATTTACCAAGGTCATCAATACATGAGTTGGAAGAAAAATAGGATGCTAGCAGATCAGCTTTATCTTTGGCTGATGTGGCAACAGAACCATCTGGTTTTGACAGAGATGGGCAAAGTTTGGGGCCAATAGGTTTCGCAAGAGACCAGAATGCTCGGCTACCATTTAGACAAGAAGTAAGTGTTCTACTCTTAGTCTGTTTGAAATTTAGTTTGAACCGAATAATCAGTGCTTTACAAAGTATAAATAATATTTAATAATAATTTTTATTATTATGTAATGTTAGTTATATAAAAACGTAGTACTGGAAATATTTTATAGTAAAAATTCAGAAAAAATTATACAATTTCAGAGAATATAGGCTTAGTGTTTCGCATTGAAAATATTATGTTGAAAGGGGTTCGTGATAAAAAAAATATTACGTTGAAAGGGGTTCGTGAGTAAAAAAAGGTTGGGAACCGCTTTCTTAGACCTAAATGGATGTCAGATGAACTAATGAGACTCGTGGCAGACAAGAAAATGTGTGTAAATTATCGGCCGACACAGAAGCCTGTGTTAACTAGTCTGCAATCTGCCATAAAGGAGGTCGGGCAAAAGAAGACAGATTAAGAGGAGTCTCAAGCAAACAAAAGTAGCAAAAAGATTTACTTATCTTTGTGTTACTGTATGCAGAATGAAGTACTCTACTTATATTAGCAGTAGAAGGAAGTGGTTAAATCACATTGGTTCCCTTGATATGGATGATTTTACTGTTGATGATTCTGATAAGGTTGGCGACGAATTGAATAGGTATTTTGAATCAACATCCACGCATATGGAATTCCTTAGGGAAGGGGAATGCCAGAAATTTATCAAACTTAACATATAGTTGAATCATTTTGTGATTACTGAGAGGAAAGTGGAAGAGAGATTGTTCAAGATAAAAAAAAATGCACCTAGAATGGTAGACATCAATCCAATTATACTAAGAGATGCAGAAAAGAAGATAAGAAAACATTAGTCACAGTTACGTGAGCATCTTTAGATTCAGGGGAGGTCCAATTCACAAAGGAGGGATCAAAAGGTAAATTTAATGAGTAATTAAAGATCTGTTAGCTTAACTTCTGTTCAAATAAAAATAAGTAACTGGATTTGGAGAGGGATGAATTTGTATTTACTTGAATTTCAGAAGAGCGTTTGATACTGATGCACATAAAAGATTGCTGTAAAAATTGGAGCAGTGTAGCATTAAGAGTAAAAAGGATAGTTACCAATGGACAGTACTCTTTGTAAATTACTGTTATCCGTAGAGTCCTCCAGAGTTCAGTGCTGGGCCGATTGTTAATGATATTGATGAAGGCTAAATGTCTAAGTCTGCCGATGGTACGAAGGTTGGTAAGATTGTAGTAGTAACGGAAGCAAGTATGAGCTTATGCAGCATCAGCCAAAAAAAAAAAAAAAATTCACACAACCATTCCCTCTAAATATTTAAGGTTGCTCCTTAAATTTATTTAACCTATCAACTTTCACAACGACAGGTGGAAATTTGTTCCAGCAATTAACCACCCGCTGGCTAAAGGTAAATTTCCGCACATTTATTCTACATATGTTTTTCCTTAATTTGAATTTATGCCCCCTCAGGTTCGTAATCTGAACAAGTGGAAGGATCCCATCAGAATTCAACGTGCTCATACGGCTCAATCAGATCACCGCGCAGGTGCCTAGTCTCCTGCCATTGCAATTTACAGAACTTAAGCTTCTCTTGGTAAGAGGATCATTTCATTCCCCTCACCAATCTTGTTGCTCTTCTCTATACACGCTCAAGCAAATCTACATCCTTCCTAAAATGAGGCCTCGAGACCTGTACGCAGTACTCAAGGCATAACCTGACCATTTCCTTATACAGAGGGACAATCACCTCCTTCTCCCTGCCAGAAAAATTCGTATATATCATTGACAAAACCCCATGACCTGCCCTGGCAGCCTGTCTGCATTGCTAAGAAAACTCTATACCTGACTGCATAGTTACTCCCAGGTCTTTTTCATTTTTACCACCTTAAATTTAGTACCACACAGTTGGTACGTTTCACTGGGGGTTACTTCTACCCTTATGCAGTACTTTGCATTTGTCAAGTTTAAACTTCAGTTGCGATTTCTTATATATATATCCTGTTGCAGTAGCACCCTGCCATTACTATCATTAACAACCCTGTCGACCTTTGTATCATCTGCAAACTTCCATACTAAGCCTGATATACTTTCATCAACATTATTGATAAATATACAAAACAACAGTGGACCCAACACCGAACCTTGTGAGTCACTAAAGTCACTTATACATAAGTATACGAAAAATTAGAAAAAAATTGTACAAAGCAGTAATGTAAGTAAATGCAAATAAAACTGTAGAGCAAGATTTCCACTGGCGAAGGTGGTTCCGCCAATGCCTTGCTTGCATCCGCAATGGTTGACTTGACATTTTAATAAGGGTTTGTGTTGATTCCGTGATGATGTTCAGCCTGACTGTTTTTCCCTGGGAAAAAGCAGCTATTCGAATAATTAATTTTCATACTTGCAGTATTTCCTCAATGTTTGCTTCGATAGATGACTGTTCCACAGCGTTGATCATCGTCCAATAAGTTCTGTTGTTTTATGTTATTCATTTTTATGAGACTCTTCTTCTACTAGATACAGTATTGTTTATATGTATACCGTATTATGCATTCAAACAGGAGTTTGTAGTTATTCATGGACGTGTGTGCGTGAGAAATCTGATGTTTGCGCCTCCTGAAAGTTGGTTCAATTGTGGCGTAGTGCGCCTGTGATTATACACAGTAAAATGATCAACAGTGAGTATGCGCACAAAACCATCTTCCATAATTTTTACTGCAATTTTTTTTGGCAAAAGAAAGGGAAGTACTAGTACCTCTACAGCGTATTTCGTTTTTAAACAAATCAGAAATAATTACGAAGTTGACAATTAAGTTACAAATTACTATTTTTGATAACTTTTAACTTAACTCCTTCCCAAGTAATATAGTAAGTTGCAAAATTAAACGATTCCTTTTTAATTGAGTTCATAACTGACTCTTATATTGCAAAGTTTTTAAAATAATTTTATAGCTTTCAGTGATGAATGGAGAAAAAAAAGTAGAAAAATATCCCCCCCCTAAAAAAAAATCCTATTTTCTTCTTATTATTAATAAGATTATTTATTTACATTAATTAATTTTTTTATTTGGCAGCTGAAATAAATGCGAATCGTCACTGTCTACACAAGCAATGAACTCACCTCACTGCACTTATGAAAGCACCTACGGCCATTTTGATTTCAGAAATGATTGAGGAAGTATGGGTAGAGGATCTTTTAGGAACTATTAAGTACGGATACGTTGGTTTAATTATTTTTATTTCCGATTTGGAAATGTGAACATAAGGGAGTCAAAGGTTTTGCGGTATTTTCTAGTACTTCTTCAGTGACTGCAAAAGCAGTAATTATTATAACATAATAACGAGTGGTTTGCTTAATATCATTTTGGTTTTGTGGACCAGAATCTAATGAATTACGTTTATAGTACCAATTTACTTATGTCCCGTGGGTAATATTATTGCATCGGCTTAATGCATTTAGTGGATTGGCAGGGACCTTAGTACACATTTTGGAATATGTGGTATTAAATAAGTTTCTGACTCTGAAGTCAGTGAAGAAATGACAGGAAATACCGAGAAACCTTTTGACTCCATGTACCAAATCGCAAATAGATGTAATGAAACCAACGTAATATTTGAGTGGTTTTATTATTTTCGAATAACACAGTTTAACTATAGATATTCCTTGAGTGACATGTTCAAGGAATATCTATTGTATAACTTTATTAACTGAATTTAAAAATGTAAGCTTATAAATACCAAAACGAATGTAACAGAGGGGAATTACGTTTAGAAAATATAACAATTAAATTTACAAAATATTAAGAAAATCACAAATTTAAATTTACGAAATTACAGAAATTAAATTTACAAAGTATTAAAACAGATCAACGAAAAACAAAAATTTGTCTACTAATCTTTTAAGCCAATTATCCTTCATCTCTCTCTCTTGAATATAATTTTGGAGCTAATTGCTCCACATTCGCTTTCTCTGACTGCCAACTGAATTATTCATAATTATTCAGTTAATCGGTGTGGAAATTAGCACACTTGTTGCTAAAACCATCACCCCGTGTTGCCGGCTACACCTCTATTTTACTAACACTACAAGTACTTCTCTTTTCTGAGCAATGGTTTAATGTTTATATTAAGCAGAGTGCAATACCAGGATAACTCGCGGTGAAGGGTCTTCACAACACGAGATTGATGCATTTCATAGCAAACGTAATTTGCTCACAACAAAGTACAGTGTTCTTTAGGTGTCACAGTTTTTGTTGTTAATTTACTTGAGTGGTAAATTGCATTAAGAATAATAAAGAGCAGAACTCGGCCTTGCGAATTATGTTTATTATAACTAGCAGAGTATAATCACAAACGAACACAATCAGGCTGTACTTCGTTTCTCAGATGCCCCTAGAATGGAAGGGATTTGTTCAATTATACTAACAGAGACAGAAAAGAAGGTAAACAAGAATTAGTCACAATTACGTGAGAAACTGTAGGGAAGATTCAGGGGAGGTTCACCTGCAGTCCACAGAATAGACTGCAGGTGAACGCATTTATCTCTAATTCATAAAGGAGGGATTAAAAGGTAAATTAAATGAGTAATTAAAGACCTGTTGGCTTTACTTCTGTTCCAAGAAAAATGATAGTCACTGGATAAAGAAGTAATGCAGGACCATCTAGAGAGGGGGTGCAGTTATATTGCATGGATTTCTTAAGGGAAGATATGGCTGATATTTTTTTTTTTTTTTTGGATACGGTACTGCAGTAACAGAGGAGCCAGATTCAAAAAATAATTTTGTTATAATTTACTTGCATTTCAGAAAAGCTTTAGATACCGTTGCACATAAAAGACTGCTGTATAATGTATCTTTTTGTTAAATACATTTGTTGAAATGTATCTTTTTGAAAAAAAATTGTCTATTTTACGAAATAATTAAGAAAACATGTTATTTATCTATTTTAATTTGATAACTTTATATGATAATAAATAATCGTCATTGGTTAAATTGAATTTCGTTCACCAAAGCATGCGTCATTTTCCTATATCTTTTGTGGCACCTACTGAAAGCCATGTCAAACTGCTGTAGGGCATCACGTCCGGGCACCTACGAAAGAATTAGCCTCCAACCCAAATTTGTTAATCTGGGTTCGTGGCGAATTCTTGAGTTTGTCACAGACATTCTCTCAGATATGCCAGACAAGCTGTACTCGCTACCTGGGAGTCTAAAACGCTGATGGAACTGATATTCGTGTGGCACACAAGTGAAATGAACCCAATTTCGGCCAAGTCCGGACGATCTGTGACAGCCAAATCCTCTGCTTGCACCTTCACGATGTTGAGACTCTTAGTAATCCTGGGTATAACCTCCATGCTCAAGTACATGGTGGGTGCCCACCCAGGTGTGAACCATCGTAAGCAGGGGTCGACGTGTGGCGCCCACACCACATGGAGGAATGCCGTCCCTCTATGTTACCCGGTAGTACTAGGTGGTAGATGACTCTCATCAACCGGTGCAATACCACCACTTTGCTTATTGGACGCTTGAAGTGTTGGAACCCATGTTTAGTCTCTAGAGCTAAGTTTCGGTCAACCCTTCCCTATCTCTTCCATCATGCAGTATGATCGATGACTTTTGAGGTTATGATGAACATCGTTGCGTGATCCAATATTCCTTACATTTCGAGAGTACAGCTCTAAAACGGTGTTCGCAGGCCGGCCGCTAGTTAGTACATCGGACCGAACCTATTGGTAAGACTCTAGGAGACTTCCGGATCAGCTAGTGTATAATCGTGCTACATCTACTCTGCTAGATAGTGACTGGAGGGAGTCCGAGTAGTGTGTATGCGGGGGCATTGTCGAGGCCACGTTATGTCAATTATCTGGGTATATTCCTACCACTTGTATGCCATATCCAAAAATTTCATTACTTCATACAACATGTCCCACCCACGTTTTTCTTACTATTGAATACATCATGAATAAGAAAATCTTTATTGTACAGTAAAGATACAATAATGTGCGCTCCACAGCCAGGAGGCCAGGGGCTTGACAGTGATATAGGGTACTATACAAATATGTACAGTATAAAAGTTTGTACAGTATAAAAGATAGCATAACAATTAAAAACGTAGCATTAACCATCAAATAGATATGAGTATGTACATAGTTGTGAAGCAGACAGTACACCAAGGTATGTACACGTTCATATGTACAAAGCACATATTTAAGCATATTCACACAAGTCAGAATATTTCACAGTGCCAAATTGATGTTAGGTATTGCATTTTCTTGTGGAACAGTTCGTCGATGTGCCTGCGACGTGCCGTTCTGCGCCTCATAGCAGATAACAGGTAGAGGTATCGGTTTGAGTCGACATCAGGGGCCAAACAAAAGGGGAACAAGTTCGGCCAACGAGCGCCTGTAATTGCGATTAGACGCGAATTTCTGGAGGTCAACTCCGATCGTTAGCAGGGCTTGTACTGTAGGAAATACTTGTCCAGGTAGAAATCTGTCACTGATCTTCAGTCTGTTCCGTTGTAGCTGAAGAAGAGGGGTGGCTCGTAAGGAAGGAAGTGGAACATGCCACTGGCATATATCCCAGAAGTCAGGGGAGTTGATTTTTCCAACCAGAATTTTGACTGTGGTCAAAGTTCTCCTCATGCTGATTATTTCAGGCAGCCGCGGGATTTGATGTTGGTCGGCCATGCTGGTGGTCCTCTGCTGGTGCGGGAGTCGATGTTTGTGGGTTGCCCACTTCAATATCCAGTATTCACTTGCGAGGATGGGCTTCATGAGAGAAGGTACTGCGGATGCCCATATTTCAGAGGCATACAGAAAGGTAGGATACACAGTGGTTTCCAGATATTTGATTGTGGTTCTTGCGTCTGTGTTATGAAGAAGATGCTGACGGGCAATCCAGCGCATTTGGCTGATCTTGCGTAGAACACATTCGATGTGACAGTTGAACCTAAGGTTTGGGTCGAAGGTTACACCGAGATCTTTGTGTTTAGTTACACTTTGAATAACTGCAGTGAGGGTTGTATGGATGTGGGACACTTCGTCAGAGAAAAAACCATGATAACGGATTTTTGGGGGTTCAGTTTAAGACCGAAATGGTTGAGATGGCTAGAGAAAGCTGTGATATTATTACAGATTTCCGAAGTGATCACTCCCCTGTCGACTGATGGTGGTATTTCCGTTGGGAACTTTATGTCGTCGGCGTAGGTAATAACATCATCTCTGTTACACAAAAACGGAATAAGGAGGGCGGTAAAAATAACCCCGATAAAACGTCACCTTGCGGCACACCAGCACTGATGGATCGGGTATAGCAGAGGTTGCGATGATTGAGGTACACTGTTCTATTCCAGAGGAGCGAGTGCAGAAAAGCGAAAATGTCGCCTTTGATCCGAAAGAAATTGGTTAGGGGATTCAGAAGGGCTGAGATGTTTAGGCTATCAAAAGCAGCTTCGATATCGGCATAAACAACCGCCATTTCTGATCTGGCCTCAAATGCATTTAGAATTTCCGTTTGGACTGCCAGAAGGTTGGAGATAGTTGATCTATTAGGGAGAACCTAATGGATTTGTTTTGGTGGTTGTGGAAGAAGGTGGCGTGTTATATGTGGAAGAAGGACTTTTTCCAGTAGCTTTAGGAGCGTGGATGCAGTGGATATCGGTCTATAGTGCTTCGGCTGGCTTGGTAGTTGAACTTTAGGCAGTGGGGCGATAGCGTATTTGCTCCAGGATGCAGGAAACACTCTATGAGAGAGGATGGAGTTGAAGAAGTAGAGCAGAGGATCGAGGATATAGGGACTGAGGCACTTGACGATGAAATGACGGACGCAGCGAGTTGATGGCTTGACGGAGCTGCTCCCGATCGATTTGAATGGAAAACAGCTCATCACCTGGACTAGAAATGGGGTCTGGTTGGTAAACACATGGTTGTGTGATGTTGTCTTGGAATCTGGCTACATAGTTGATCCATTCAACTGGATGAAAGTTGGAACCTGGTTCAGAGTTAGGGTATATCGCACTTTACCTTTGGATAAGGTCTTGTCAGTATATTTTTTAATGGCTTGAGATTTCAGTCTGTTAAACAGTGCTCTAGCTTTGAAGTACTGAGTTCGGTCATATGCTGTACCAGACTATTTCCATTGTTTATGGAGGGACTGTTTGCACTTGAAACTGTAATTTAGCTCCGAAGACCACCAAGCATTAGTTCTAGCGGAGATACTGACCTGTTTAGCTGCTGAGAACATAGTAACAGTGTGCAACCATCTTGTTAGTAAGTCTAGAGCCAGTTCCGGATCTCCTGATTCGAGAACTTCCCAGGGAATTAATCTTGTTGCATAAAGGCATCTGTTCGGTTGTAGGAAGGTGGGAGAGATGATGATCTTCCTTTTGACGTGGTGGGAGACATTACAGTTGGGCGTTGGGAGCTGCAATAGGACTACGATGGGTTCATGATCGGATTCAAAGTGAGTTTCGCGTTTAATGTCGACGCTACAGGAACCGGACGATAATATGAGATACAGGCGATGAATACCTCTAGTTGGGCCTTCGTTTATGATCCTGAGGCCACTAGGTGCAATCTTAGCCATAAGTGACTCATGAAGATGTTGGAGAATTGGTGGTCAGTTGAAATCTCCACAGATGAGGTGGATGGCAGATGTGTGGAGCGTATTTATTAGCCAGGATGCAATATCATTGATTGTCTGAGCATCGGGGGTTGGGGGTATATATATTGCACCGAGATCTAATAAGCAGGAGTTGATCTTGACCGTTACTATCAATGCTTCGAATAGATTGGATTTGCTGGAGACTACATGTACAAACTCAAGTCAACTGGCATTTATGATAACAGCAACGCCTCCACCACAGATATGAGATCGGGAGCTGAAGAAGGTTTTGTAACCAGCAGCTTGTTACAGAAGGATTTGTAACCAGCAGCAGGTTTCAGACATGCAGATGACATCAGCCATTTGGGACAGGAGCATCTGCTGAAGTGTCTCGAGCTTATTCCGAATACTACGAACATTTTGATAAAAAATCGTCAAACTAATAGAACAAGCTTATCTGCCAAAAGATCTGAACCCCCCAAGCACTTCCTAATTCATTTCACAAATATACGTGGTCTCTATTCTAATCTCAACGATGTCCATTTCCACTTGCAGTCTGCCGAATCCCATGTACTTTTTCTGACAGAATCTCAGTTATCGGTTGATTCAACTACTGCTCATCTCAGATGCCCAAATTATTCGATTCGCTGTATGATTTCTTTCGCCTCAAAGGTGGTACTTGTGCATATGTCCGTTCTGATATTCCCTGTCAGAGACTTGGCAATTTGGAATCTCTTTTCTTTGATCTTCTCTGGCTTAAAATCTCTCTACTTCATTGTGTCAAATTCATCTGTTGTCTCTACCATACTCCCAACTCCACTAATCACTTGGAGCTCTTTGACTTATTCTCTTTGCAACTTGACTTTCTCCAGTGCAACTTTCCTAACAGTGAGGTAATTTTCCTTGGTGATTTTAATGTTCACAACTCCAGCTGGTCGAGATGCTGAGGCTTTTGCAATTATTAATGACCTTGCACAGATTGTTCATTTACCTACAAGAATACCAGACAATCCTAATCATACCGACAATGCGCTTGATCTTTTTCTCACAAACAACCCTTCTAAGTACACGGTCGAATTGAGAGGTCCTTTAGGCACTTCAGTTCACTTGGTGATTGGCTCTTCTCCAAGGGAGCCTTTATCTCATGGCTATTCCCAACCTCGTGTTGTTTGGCATTACAAGAATTCAAAATGGGATGACCAGTGAGACTTCTTTTCTTCTTTTCCTTGGTCGGATTACTGTTTCAGAACTTCTGATGTTAACGTTTGCTCAGATCGTGCCAGTTAAATTATTCTTGCAGGAATGGAATCCTTTATCCCGCACTCCACTTTAAAATCTCGTCCTTTATCTAAACCTTGGTTTTCTAATAAATGTGCTAAGGCTGTTCAAGAGAAGAATGTTGCATATCGTAATTGGCTTGTTTCTAATTCTTCAGTTTCATTTTCTGTCTACACCAAAGTTCGCAACAATTGTAATGCAGTTATTAATCAGTCCAAACTAGAATACGAACAAGCTGAGAGTAGAAAACTTGCCTCTTGCCCTAATGGCTTCTATAGTTTTCGCTCTCTCTTTCAAAACAGTCCGAACACGTGCCGCCACCAGCCAACATCCATTTACTGTCGAACTCCAAACTCACAGAATCAACTTTTCATCTTTCTCATTTATTCATTCAACTGCCGTTTTCTGGAACAACCTTCCTTCATACGTATTTCCTGGAAATTAGAGGCTACAGAAGTTCAAGTCCAATGTCAACAAATATCTTCTTTCGTCTTCTCAACCTCCAACCCAAGCACGGTACAAAGTAATATAGGTCCTAATACCTGTCGTGTTTGGGGTTTACATAAAAAAAAAAATAATAATTCCGTTTAATAAGGGAATTAACTCATAAGTGCATTTCAATTTAAGACATTTGGGTTCGAGGCTAAATGAAACATCGATTTCATTGGTTAACGCTGACAAATTGCTGGATATATAAAGGCTTGTTTTGAAAACTGAAGTTTGTATTTGAAATTTTCGTTCAATGGCATGTTGAGGGGTGTCGTTCGAGAAGTAAAAGTTTCAGCTTAATTAAGTGCAGAAGCAAGCATGGGAGTAAAAAAAGGTAAGTTCTATTTATGAAATTTTTAAAAATAAAATTGTTTCAGTTTTCTTCCGGATTTCTCTATAATAGCTTAGAATGATGCTGCTTACAAAGTAATTTAAATAAATACGTGTGCTTATTTAGTAAAATTAAAGTACGTGCGTGTTTGCTAAAATGCAGAGTAGTGCAATTACAATTAAATTTTTGTATTTTAGTAGAAACAATATCATAAACGAATACGATTTTTAAAGTTTCTGTAATTGTGAGTAATAAGATTTTTGGAATTAGACTGCTCTTAATTGTACAGATAATTAACGAAATGTTCTTGTTGGCATCTTTTTCTAAACTTGTTATGGCATAAGTAATGGTAGTACTGAATGATGGAAGAATGGATTTTTTAGCAGCTACAGCAATGGAAAGAAACTGATCAAATCAGCAAAGAATTACTGAAACCAACAAACCTGTCCGTTGGTATCGCACCAGTAAAAGGGATCACACTCATCTTGATGGAATGACACCCACCCCTCTTTTGCCTGCAACCGGCCGACCGGGCTAGCCGAGTGGGTAAAGTACCTGCCCGGCAACCCAAAGGTCGCGGGTTCGATTCGCGCCTCGGGCTTGGATCAAAGTACTGCAAAAACCTTGGGAGGTGCAATATGGCCACAGAAGCCGATGCGCCAACAACTACCAAATCAAATCAAATCAAAAGCCTGCAACCAGGGAGCAGTTGGCGACAGCGGCAGATAGAGAAGAATGTATGGATGCGATGCTGTTCGTTGGGAAGATTCTCGAGGAATTTGGAAATCTTACTTTTGCAGAATGAAGGCAATACTGTGGTGCAGTCTGGGGAGATCTGTCAAGGAACTAGAAATTTTTTTTTATTTTTATTTTTTTCGAAAATATAGATTGCCCACCGGAATTATTTGTTCCGGTTAAGTTATTTTTTGTTGTTTTTACACCTGTAACTTGGAAAAATTAAAATTTTCTTTTCCATGATGAAGCTAAAATCAATTAGCACTTTTTTTTGTGTGTGTGTGTGTGTGTTATTGCGAAAATAGTTCGTTTTAATTGGGTATTGTTCACCAAAGGTTTTTGGTAAGTGATTTAAATGCAGCTCATGCTATTTCATTTTTTTTACTGGTTACTTATTCCTCGCACAACAAGATGCACCATTATGTTTTTGAAGTCTTTAGGCGAGACCAGGCAGTTTTCACATGGGAGTAACCTTTTAGCTGTTAGAGGCTTCAGTACTTTTTATTGCTCTGTAACCTTTCCATGCCACCTTTTTCTGTTCAAGTAATGTAGCAACTTCACAATTCATTCACTTGGAACCCTTCTCATGGAGTATTTTTTTTAAAGGGTAAATACGTATTCAAGGCGTCTGTGATTAATGTTTTAAAAGCCTACCACAGTTTAAATGTATTCGTTCTCTGTGCGATATCTACCCAGTTAATAGAGACCATGTAGTACCGTAAGGCATCGTAATTTCCTCTTCTGAATTAAAACCCATTCCTTTGCCTTTTACTACTCCTACCTCTCTCTCTTCGTCATCCACCGTAGAACTCCGTGATCACTTCCTGCTGCTGGTTCCTCTACTGTCAGCCCTGTTATGTCATCTGATTCATGGGTGATGATGAGGTCCAGGATATTCTTTTCTCTAGTACTTGTTGATAGAATTTGACATGTTGATAGAAATGACAGTCATCTAGTTGATGTAAAATTTTGTTCTCCATTTTGAGTTTCCTTCCCATTTTCTCCAATCAATTAGAGGCAAATTGAAATCACCCATAATAAGACATTGACGCTTACTTGCCCATTCCATTTGCATATTACTCCTACTCGCATTATACCTTTGTTTCCAACTATCTCACACCATACAGATTCTATACTAGCACGTCAAACATCTGAATCCGGGAAAACTATCGTCGCACACAGGCTGTTTCTGATGAGATGCATTACCCCACCGCCCCTTCTATTAACCCTGAAGTTTTTCAGGCTCATTTCCCTGGCATTAGCTACCTGCTCACTTGAAACGTTTCTGCCCACAGACCATCTAGATAATATGTCCAGTTGGGGAAACAGATAAGAATCCTTGAGGTATGTGCGAGAGTTACTTTGACCTATATTATCAGGTAAACATGTGTCAGTATTACCCACATCCCCCTAACTAGCAGTTTCCCTGTACCATTAAGGTATTCTCAATAATACTGGCAAAAACCTTTGCACCAACTTTGATTAAGCGTATCCCGTCTCTACAAACAAATTCCTTCTACCTACAAGTGTGAACCAAACTGATAGAAACCCCCCCCACCAAAAGCGTTGCAGAGTCCTTCAAGTCTTGACTTAATCCGCAAGGCTTTTAACATATAATCCCTACTATCGTGTGTGGGCCGAATTGAAGACATATAAATTTAGTGGCCTAGCTCGCGGCATTTCTTCAGCATGGTCCTGTATTTTTCCAACAAATTGTCAGATCGTGTATGTTTAATGTCATTAGTCCCCCACATGAATAATAATATTCTCTTTACTCCCCCCTTAAAATCTGACAATCTGTTAGTGACATCATTAATAGTTCCTACCGGCAGACATACCCTGGTTCTACTCCACCTATCCTTATAACAAAAAATACTTGGATCGTTTGGGTAATCTGTTGGGGGAAAGCTCTATATCGACTTACCAATATCTTAAAAGTTATCATGTGAAAGAAGTATTTCCATATAATCTATACATATTGGTTTGGTTTCCATTTGCTTAAAGCCTTTTAGGCAAATTTAAATTTAATTTCAGCTTTTCTAATTCGCATTACTGAAAATGTATTTTTGTACACAAATTTCCAACCACTCTCTATTTAAAATCGATATATTTCTCAGCTATTACTAGCAGATTGAATTGTTTTTAAGTGAACATGAGATTAAAAATCAGAGCATTGTTCCAATGCATTTTATTCATTGGAAAACAATCTGTTATATCTTCTAAACTTGTTCAAATTAATGAATCGGGTGAAAAGAAACTTGTGCCGTTTATTTATATATACTAGAAAACCCAGTGATCCAGATTTAGGGAACGTATCTTAAAACCGAACAAAAATATTCGGTTGGTTCGGAAGACGTTTGGAGATAAACTAGACTACCAATTTTATAATTTCCATCCAATGGAAGGAAAATGGAAATAGTTGTAGGGGAAGTGGAGATGAAAAAAAAACACCTAAAGAATTTAGGTTTTTTCAAGACGTGGAGGTTGGGATTGAAGAATCAGGAGCACGAATTTGTAGTTTCAACGAGTTGAATGGTGGTAAAAAATAATAAAAAAATATATACGAATTAGTTATTATTGTATTTTTCGTATATATTTTCATCAATACCTACTTTGTGAGAGTACGTGTTGATGATTAACTGGCCTTAACAATCGTAAAGATTGTTAAGGCCAGTTAATCATCAACACGTAATTATTTAATTTTTTTAGTTTTACTTTAAATAACAATATTTCATTTTTTTTAGCAGTAACAACAATCGAAAGAAACTGATGGAATCTGCAAAGAAAAATTGCTGAAACCAACAAACCTGTCCGTTGGTATGAGTGTGATCCCTTTTACTGATGCGTTGCGTTGGTATCACACCAGTAAAACGGATCACACTCATCTTGATGGAGTGACACCCACCCGTCTTTTGCCACTAACCCCGGAGCAGTTGGCGATAGCGGCAGAAAGAAGAATGCACTGATATTGATGCGATGCTATGATTTGGGAAGATGATTCTCGAGGAATTTGGATATCTTTCTTCCAGAAAGATTTCCAAATTCCTCGAGAATCTTCCCAATATTGCCTACAGGATCACACTCATCTTAATGTCACCCACACTTATTTTGTCACTAACCAGGAAACAGTTGTCGCAACTAGCATAAAGAGAAAGCAATATTTTGGTGGCGTCCAGGCATATCTATCAAGGAATTAGAATTTTTTTTTTTTTTTTTCGAAAATATAGAGATCGCCCACAGGAATAATTTGTACCGGTTAAGTTTTATGTATGCGTATGTTTTGTTATTTGTACACCTGTAACTTGGAAAAATTAAAATTTCTTTTTCATGGTGAAACCAAAATCAATTAGAACTTTTTTTGTGTGTGTTATTCCGAAAATAGCTCGTTTTAATTGGGTATTGTTCACGAAAGGTTTTTGGTAAGTGATTTAAATGCAGCTCATGCTATTTTATTTTTTTTCTGGTTACTTACTCAGCGCACAAAGTGCACCATTATGTTTTTGAAGTCTTTAGGCGAGCCGAGGCAGTTTTTACGTGGGAGTAACTTACTTCCGTGGAATCGCAACGAAAATGCGACACAAAGTGACTTACGTCGTACGTAGCAGCGACAGATGAGGGAGTCAATACTCCTACAGATCGACCAAGGTGTAACTCCACGCATGTCGCGTTTATGTTTTAAATCACTATAGCTCACCTCCTAGTAGCCCGATTTAAAAGGCAAAATTATTTCTCTCATCATTTTCTTCCGGTATTTCACAAAACACCGAAAAAAAATTCGGAATGACGAAGACTAAAAGCGAACTTTGTTAGTCGTATAGAACTTAATGGAAGTTAAACTATGTGTATATTAAGTGCAATAGCATCATTAATACAAAACCATTTCTGAATAAACAAAATATTTATAAGGCAAGATCGTTTTATTTTATATCTCATATTGTGAATACCTTCAAAACGAGTTGCCATGATATTGCACAAATTCGAATAAGTAAAGCTTCCCCTAAAGAGAAGTCTGTTACTTATTCTCATACTAATTTTTTTCCTTCTCAAAAGGACCATTGTTATGTATAGGTACTATTCTTTAAAAGAATATATAATACTCAGTACCATGCATGGATTGAGGGGATGAAAGAAGATACTTATTGATATTAGAATTAAACTTTTATAGATTTGTAATTTTCAGGAAATACTTACGAAGGAAGGCTGTTCCAGAAAACAGAAGGTAAATGAGTAAGAAGAAAAGTTGGTTCTGTGAGTTTGGACTTGGACAGTAAAAGATGTTGACTGGTTGCAGCACGTGTTCGGACTTCTTTGAAAGAGAGCGAGAATTCAAAAGAACAGTATTTATTCAAGTATCTACAGAAAAGGCATGAAACAGAAATGTGTGTCTGAGACAGAGTGGAGAGACTGTTACACATGAAACATTAATTAATCTAACTCCCCTCTTTTGAATGGAATCTAGAAGCCTAAGAGGAGGTTTGGGGGATGGGGGGTTATACCGCTCCAGATGAGTGAACAATATTCCATGATAGGCCGTATTTGCGATTTCTACAGAGTCAACAACTATTTGGAAGAAAAGCAAAAGAGGAAACCGAGTTGCAGAGATCGCATTATTTGTAATGTGATTTATGCGAAGAGAGACTAGAAGTCAGGGTAAACCCCAAGATCTTGCCTAGAAATCTGAGATAAGCATAGGAGCAGAATTCGTTTTGCGAAATATAAGACAGGACTGAATTTTAGAAGGATTGAAATTAATTTATCTTTGCCCCACTGGAGATTAGCATTTAAGGATTTGGCAGTGGATACTCGGAAATTTGTAGCTGTTTCAGCATGGCAAGGTTTCCAAAACTGGAATATGAAATGGAATAGGCTATAATCAGCAAAACTATGGACAGGATTTTCGGTCAGTGGAAGAATGTCATTAATACTATTAATGGCATTCTTCCCCTGTACTCTGACCGTGTCATAACACCCAAGTCCCTTTCCTCCTGTACTGCGTTTAGTTGAACTTCAGCAAGTGAATAATTATTTTCGGATTACAGTTTCCCAGGTGTAATATCTCCAACTTTGTTGGATTAAAGAATAGCTGCCATTTTTCTGATCATTCCTGAAGTCTGAGTCTTTCTGAAGAAGCTCACTTTGACAGTGATCATTAACTATTCTACCAATTTTAACATCTGCAAATTTAGACATCACGCCCTTCATAAATGTCGTTTATGAAAATTAAAAACAACAGTGGTCCTAATACCGATCCTTGCGGTATTGTTGGAAGAACAGCTCGATATCGACTTACAAATAGCTTAAAAGTTATCATGTGAAAAAAAGTCTTTCCATATGATCTATACATATTGGTTTGTTTTCCATTTGCTTAAAGCTTTTAGGCAAATGGAAATTTAATTTCAGCTTTTCTACAATTTCAGTACACTATAATTTCAGCTTTCCTAATTCGCATTACTGAAAATATATTTTTGTACACAAATTTTCTACCACTCTCTATTTAAAATCGATATATTTCTGAGCTATTTTTAGCAGTTTGAATTGTTTTTAAGTAAACATGAGATTAAAAATCAGAGCATTGTTGCAATGCATTTTAATCATTGGGAATTGTTTTTAAGTAAACATGAGATTTAAAATCAGAGCATTGTTGCAATGCATTTTATTCATTGGAAAACAATCTGTTATATCTTCTAAACTTGTTCAAATTAATGAATCGGGTGAAAAGAAACTTGTGCCATATATTTCTATATACTAGAAAGCCCAGTGCTCCAGATTTACGGAACGTATCTTAAAACCGAACAAAATTATTTGGTTGGTTCGGAAGACGTTTGGAGATAAACTAGACTACCAATTTTATAATTTCCATCAAATGGAAGGAAAATTGAAATAGCTGTAGGGGAGGTGGCGCTGAAAAAAAAAACACCAAAAGAATTTAGGTTTTCTCAAGACGTGGACGTTTGGATGGAAGAATCAGGAGCACGAATTTGTAGTTTCAACGAGTTGAATTGTGGTAAAAAATAATAATAAAAAAATGAAATATAAGAATTATTTGTTGTATTCTTCGTATGTCTTTTCATCAATAAGTAATGAACGTACTTTTTAAGAATATAGTCTTTACGATTGTTAAGGCCAGTTAAAATTTAGCGTGTAATTTAATTTTTTTTATTTTACTTTAAATAACTAACCATGAAACAGTTGGCGCAAATGGCAGAAAGGAAAGGCAATACTGTGATGCCGTCCGCGGAGTTCGGTCAAGGAATTAGAATTTTTATTTTTTCGAAAATATAGATTGCCCACAGGAATTATTTGTCCCGGTTAAGTTTTTTATGTATTTTTATATCTCATATATTGAATACTTCCAAAACGAGTTGCCATGATATTGCACATCTTCGAATAAATAAGTCTTCCCCTAAAGAGAAGACTGTTACTTATTCTCACACTAATTTTTTTTTCATTCTTTTTAATTTTTGTTTTACTTTAAATAACACTAATATTTCATTTTTAGCAGCAACAACAATCGAAAGAAACAGATGGAATCTGCAAAGGAGAATTGCTGAAACCAACAAACCTGTCCGTCTACACCCTATGGGTGTAATAACGTTCAGTGGTGCGTTGCGTTGGTTCGCACCAGTAAATGGGATCACACTCATCTTGATGGAGTGACAACCACCCGTCTTTTGCCACTAAACCCGGAGCAGTTGGCAATAGCTGGAGAAAGAAGAATGCATTGATATTGATGCGATGCTATGATTTGGGAAGATTCTCGAGGAATTTGGAAATATTTCTTCCAGAATGGTGAGATTGCCTACCGGATCACACCCATCTTAATGTCACCCACGCTTATTTTGTCACTATCGAGAAAACAGTTGGCGCAAGAGAAGGAAATAATTTGGTGCCGTCCGGGGAGTTCTGTCAAGGAATTAGAATTTTTATTTTTTTCGAAAATATAGTGCCCACAGCAATTATTTGTCCCGGTTACGTTTTATGTATTTTTATATCTCATATTTTGAATACTTCCAAAACGAGTTGCCATGATATTGCACAACTTCGAATAAGTAAAGCTTCCCCTAAAGCGAAAACTGTTACTTATTCTCACACTAATTTTTTTTCATTCTTTTTAATTTTTTTTGTTTTACTTTAAATAACACTAATACTTCATTTTTTAGCAGCAACAACAATCAAAAGAAACGGAGGGAATCTGTAAAGGAGAATTGCTGAAACCAACAAACCTGTCCGTTGGTATGGATGTAATGGCGTTTAGTGGTGCGTTGCGTTGGTTCGCACCACTAAATGGGATCACACTCATCTTGATGGAGTGACAACCACCCGTCTTTTGCCACTAACCCCGGAGCAGTTGGCAATAGCGGTAGAAAGAGAAGATTGTATTGATGCGATGCTATGATTTGGGAAGATTCTCGAGTAATTTGGAAATCTTTCTTCCAGAATGGTGAGATTGCCTACAGGATCACACTCATCTTAATGTCACCCATGCTTACTTTGTCACTAACCAGGAAACAGTTGGCGAAACTGGCAGAAAAGAGTTCTGTCAAGGAATTAGAATATTTATTTTTCTCGAAAATATAGTGCCCACAGCAATTATTTGTCCCGGTTACGTTTTATGTATTTTTATATCTCATATTTTGAATACTTCCAAAACGAGTTGCCATGATATTGCACAACTTCGAATAAGTAAAGCTTCCCCTAAAGAGGAGACTGTTACGTATTCTCACACTAATTTTTTTTCATTCTTTTTAATTTTTTTTGTTTTAATTTAAATAACAATAATATTTCATTTTTAGCAGCAAAAACAATCAAAATAAAGGGATGGAATCTGCAAAGGAGAATTGCTGAAACCAACAAACCTGTCCATTGGTATGGATGTAATCGCGTTTAGTGGTGCGTTGCGTTGCGTTGGTTCGCACCACTAAATGGGATCACACTCATCTTGATGGAGTGACAACCACCCGTCTTTTGCCACTAACCCCGGAGCAGTTGGCAATAGCGGCAGAAAGAGAAGATTGCATTGATATTGATGCGATGCTATGATTTGGGAAGATTCTCGAGTAATTTGGAAATCTTTCTTCCAGAATGGTGAGATTGCCTACCGGATCACACCCATCTTAATATCACCCACGCTAATTTTGTCACAAACCAGGAAACAGTTGGCGCAACTGGGAGAAAGAGAAGGCAATACTTTGGTGCCGTCCGGGGAGTTCTTTCAAGGAAATAGAATTTTTTTTTTTTTTCTAAAATATAGAGATTGCCCACAGGAATTATTTGTCCCGGTTATGTTTTATGTATTTTTATATCTCATATTTTGAATACTTCCAAAACGAGTTGCCATGATATTGCACAACTTCGAATAAGTAAAACTTCCCCTAAAGAGGAGACTGTTACTTATTCTCACACTAATTTTTTTTCATTCTTTTTAATTTTTTTTTGTTTTACTTTAAATAACAATAATATTTTATTTTTAGCAGCAACAACAATCAAAATAAACTGATGGAATCTGCAAAGGAGAATTGCTGAAACCAACAAACCTGTCCGTTGGTATGGGTGTGATCACGTTTATTGGTGCGTTGCGTTGGTTCTCATCAGGAAATGGAATCACACTCATCTTGATGGAGTGAAAACCACTCGTCTTTTGCCACTAACCCCAGCAGTTGGCAATAGCGGAAGAAAGAGAAGAATGTATTGATGCGATGCTATGATTTGGGAAGATTCTCGAGGAATTTGGAAATATTTCTTCCAGAATGGTGAGATTGCCTACCGGATCACACCCATCTTAATATCACCCACGCTAATTTTGTCACTAAACAGGAAACAGTTGCCGCAACTGGGAGAAAGAGAAGGCAATACTTCAAGATTTCTTCTACGATAAAGACCGGTTTCAAAAATAAATGTAATTAAAGGATTGAACAACAAATAAAATACATCAGAACAATGTTTTGGTTTCCATTTGCTTAAAAAATGGTAATATGAAAATAACCCATTGAGGATTCATTCATTTTTCCGATGTTTAAACAAGGGGATATATCCCCATCTCTAACGATATAATCAAAGGGCCAAAAGAATTCACGTTAAATAAAACGTGAATTGTTATTTATTATTATTTTTTGTATTTGAATCATTAAGAAATGTATAGTTTTGAAAAAAAATTATCTATTTTAATGTGAATACTTTATATGATAATAAATAATCGTTATTGGTTAAATTGAATTTCGTTCACCAAAGCATGCGTCATTTTCCTATATCTTTTGTGGCACCTACTGAAAGCCATATCAAACTGCTGAAGGGCACCTACAAAAAGAATTAGCCTCTCACCCAAATTTATAAATCAGTGTTCGTGGCTAATTCCGTTTAATAGGTGAATTCACTCAAACGTCCATTTCAATTTAAGACATTTGGGTTCGAGGCTAAATGAAACATCGATTTCATTGTTTAACGCTGACAAATTGCTGGATATATAAAGTCTTCTTTTGGAAACTGAAGTTTTTCTTTGAAATTTTCGTTGAACAGCACA